>NC_049981.1:14996464-15035832 GCF_000003815.2 Branchiostoma floridae | reverse complement strand
TTTGTACCTTAGTATCGCATTTGACGGTGGTTCAGCCTCAGTTTCGGTAATCTAAGAAAAGTTTCGGTAATCTAAGAAAAATTCTCGTGTCGTTGTGTCGACAGTAACTAATTTGTTGCAAAATTAATGGTTCCATGTTAGCTGGCTCAAGACTCTCGCAGGTTAAATCAATAACGTTAAGTATATAAATACATAATTTGAAGGGGTGAAATATGCTTGTTGGTATTGAGTAATATGTACGTAATAAAGTTATGTTTTTGATATTTTTGATTATCTACGTATTGTTGTTGAAGTTGACTAGTACTATTGGGCGTGACTAATTAAATAGCAATTTGGCAGAATTCCAACATTTCGCCTTGGTGGGTACTGAAGCTCCGACTGGTTATCCATGATGGTACTGCAGCCTTGAAGTTGCTATGTTGTATTTTTGGGACTTGCTAGAATCGTTCTTGTCCTGAACGTATTCTGTACACGGCCCTCTTTTTTTCCTCTGCAGACATTTCCTAGACTTGTCTGTCGTTTTCATCAGTGCACAAATGGACAGTTTGTATCGTGCTACGTGAACTTGTCATTGCAAATCCAAATTGACCTATTGTGACCTATTCGATTTGCACTGGCATGACAAGTTCGCTTAGCATCGATAGAAACTGTTTATCAAGCACTGATGAAAATAACAGACAAGTCGTAAAACGTCTGTAAAAGGCTAAAATAGGGATGTATACCGAAGACGTCTCTGTTGAAACCTTTCACGGTCGTTATTGTCCTTTTTGTAGTACTTCAACAACTTCAATTTTTCAATTGATTCCGCAGATTGCAGCTTACGTCACCAACATCACCCTAATCCTGGTGCTGACCCGGGACCGACAGATGCACAACTGGACCAACTACCTGATCGTCCACCTGTGCTGTGTGGACATCCTCCTGGCCAGTACTGCCCCCTTTATCGCCGCCGCACGGGTCACTCAGAGCTGGGCCATGGGGCCGGGTGTGTGTCACGGACTGATGTACACCATGACGTTATCCGCTACAGTCACCATGTGGACCATGGTTCTCATCAGTGTGGAACGGTGCCACACAATCGTCAAGCCGTTCAAAAAAGGATGGATCGACTACGACAAGCGTCACTTCGCCGGGACATTGATATTAGCTTGGGCAGCCTGTGGTCTGTATTGCTTACCGATCGCTCTATATTTCAAAGAAAGGACCTTCAGTATAGTTGATGATGACGTCATGATTTGCACGTTGGTATGGCCTGCGCCGGGGGCGTCGTACGCCTTTACCATACCGTTTCCTCTTCTGACGTTTTGTGTCCCCCTGGTTATCATCAGCGTGAACTATTACAGGGTGTTCAAAACGTTCTGGTCATCGCGCGCTCGGCTGAACTCGACAAGAGACATACCTCTCCCCTCGCTTTCCTCCGACAGAGGGAAAGACTCTCCAGCGAGCGTTGGTAAACACCAAAGTACATTGCCTCGGCAATCAAGTATAGTAAACATCGGGAACTTGAAAAGAATAAAAGCTTCACCGTTCTCGGGGAAGGACATCCGCGTAGTGAAGGTTCTGATCATGCTGGTTGTGACGTTCTTCATCATGTGGCTTCCTGTCATGATCATGATTCTGCTGATTCAGTTTGACGGAGATAACACCATCCAAGGACACGTACTGAAGTCCCATCATTTTGTGGCTGTCCTGTGTTTCACGCTCTGTAACGCCATCCTCAACCCGGTGTTTTACGGACTTCTTAATCAGAATAATCGAAATGGCGTGCGGAAACTTTGTAGGTCATGATCGTACAGTAATTCTCATCAGACATAGCTTGTTTTGTTGTTCGCTAATACATTTCACAATTGAACAAATACAAATGATACAATCTGCCATGATGACATTTGCTTGGAACTTGTAGTATTTTGCCATAATCATTGTCACAAATGCAAAAGTTTACGGCAACGTTAGAAGATTTTTAAGCGTCACGAGGCTGAAATTATCTAATTAACTATATATAATTATCTCATATGTAAACTCCTATTTTTAACAGTCTAAACTGTCTTATTTTTGTACAGGAAGACGCCAAGGCCTGTGTGGGACAATATGCAATGGTTTAAGGTTCCTAAAGGCATTTGATTTGTAGTAGCTGCATTGACTGTGACTTAAAAAATTAGTTATTCTATATCAAGAACGATAATACCCTTGTAAAGCTAGAGGACATTTTGAAAACAAGACAATAAGTTGTTTGATCACAAATCGTACCTGTGTGCTTCATTCGCATTTGACCACCAGAAATGGGCGAGTACAGGTTGCCGGTATAAAAGCTACTGCAACCAGGCATCCTATTTTGTCACCGCCATACGACCTACATACACACACACACACACACACACATACACACACACACACACACACACATACACACACACACACACACGCACACACACACACACGCACACGCACACGCACACACACACACACACACACACACACACACACACACACACACACACACACACACACATACACATACACACACACAAACACACACACTCTCTTTCTCTCTATCTCTCACTCACACCAATAAATAAGGTGAAAGTTAAAGCAATTGAACAGGCAGTATTCCAAAACGTCATCGTCATCAATAATCAATGACATGTACATGTGTCCTGACTAGGTAAATGTCAACTTAGATATGCGTCATCATGTGGTGTAATGGTTCCCGTGCTTGGCACGGAAGCCCCGGGTTTGAATTCGATCCGCTGTGATGGCCCTACGTCATGCCATTAGGAAAGGCACTTTAATAATTACTTTATAGTCCGTGTTTTAATAGCGTTAGTTATAGACTTCACGACTTAAGGGACAGACATGGTAGGGCACTGAACGGCAGTCATTACGGACCCTTGCATTTTCAAGTGACGTATCAGAAATGTTTCTCATTGATTACGCAAATAAGACCTCAAATAAAGTCCTCATTTCCATCGATCATATCAGTTGACCATCTTCTCCACCCAAATAACATAAGTTGTTTAAAGTTGAAAATTCTATTCCAGCAAAGAAGGCTTTTGTAGCATTTCGTCATAAATAATTTATCAAGTCTGACTGACATGTTTGCAGTCTATCGCCTAGCAACACACGGAACCCTTCCGTAGAAGGGTGGACGTGGCCAGGATTATTTGCCGAGCGACATTCGTAGCTGTTGTTGTTGGCAGTAACCCACAAATACAGGTAGGCCAGCCCTATTGTAGTTCTATTAAAATGCATTCAAATATTTGGAAGTGTGTGTGTGTGTGAATGTGTGATCCTTATGAACCTTGCATTGTGTGAATGATAATGGACAAAAGCACCCTCTATGTTCCAGTGGTCTTCACTCTGCAGCCATGGTACAACGCCGCGCATATTTCATCATGCTCCTGTTGATGTTCGTCCTGCTGTTTGCTGGGATCCTACATGTTAGGTAAAGCTACTCTCTGATGAACTTCACATGTTACTAGAAAATATAGGAGATTGGCCAAATTGACTGAATGAAGTACCCGTCCACAGAGTTTAAATTTTGTTTTGCAAATGGTGACTCTTGTCGGCTAATTCATCTGGAATATCATTAAGTCTAGTTGGCTTCCCATGAAGTCCAGTAGAGACTAAAACACGTAAACCGACTGCCACACATACTCTCCAAGCAGAGGTTCGGTTTCGGTTGTTTCTTGACGTGTTTTAGTCCACGTCATTGCCGTGACAAATTATTGCCATATCTTAAGGTCAACAAATTAAACAAAGGCTGTCTAGAATTCACAATTATCTTTTTTCTCGTGTTGGGTGCTGGTCCTGATAACCTTTAATAGATCCTTAGTTGTGTGTGTGCGCAGACGTCTTCTACTTCTTCACAGTCACTGTGGTATTTCTACTAACGTTACCAGGACCTGATAATAAACAAGCTGAAGACGCAAGATTACTATGTCTGTGAGGGTGATGAAGAAAGGATAACCACATACCAAATATCAAACAATGCAGGCGTTCTCGACTTATGGTGGCCTTCTTCAAAGACACACACACACACCGAAATATAACCTTTTTGGCAAAGGTATAAAATCAAGTCTGAATATGTAGTGTTATATACAACGCTGATTCAACTGATGATGGAGAAAAATTACCCAAAACCGTGACTTTATTTTGATATAAGCTTGGTCGGTCAGATTCTTCACTACGTACCTTTAATTTTCCCCGTTATATTTCAGTTATCTGAACATAGATATCGTCAATTCGAAGACACCGCTTGCACCGGTGAAGAACAACCTGCGCATGGATATGACGTCGCCAGCTGTCAAACCACCGCCGCCTCGTCAAGTATCGTTTCCGTGGCTGGAGTGCGAGGGAGGGAGAGAGAGAAAACGCATTGCTTACCCTAAAAACCACAAAGTAGCAGGATCCACTTTCTCGTGGTCAGTACTTAGTCGGTATGCATACACCAACAGGCTGAATGTAGTGGTTCCCAATCCGTGGCGCGTGTGGAGCAGTATGTACCCGTACACACTTAATCCACACCATTACATGCCTCCTCCTCCCAATCAAACCTTTGATATATTCATGCACCACACTGTTTATAACAGAACGCGTTTTCCACAAATCATGCCGAATGACACGGTATATGTTACAATTATTAGAAAACCTCTAAATCACCTAAAATCAGCCTGGAATTTCTATCATTACGAGGAACAGTTTCGGTTGTCAAAAGTTAACAATTCCATCGCAACGTTTTTGGCCAATCCGGCAAAATACGATCGCAGTTGCGGACACGGAATACACTTACCCGTTTGCCTGACTCAAAATTCTATGTCTGTGGATCTCGGATTTCCTCCTAGCGACAACAAAAAGGTAACGCTGGGTTCAGACCCTGGTAGGAGAGAGGACATCACCCAAACGTTCGTGCGGACGATTGACCAAGACTTCGACCTGGTCATGCTCACAGAGTACTTAGACGAGTCGCTGGTCCTTCTAAAACGTTTGATGTGTTGGAAAATTCAGGATATCATCTACATTAGGAGTACCAACGTCAAACATCGCCATGGTCAAGAGATTCTACTTTCAACGCAGCTCCAACAGACTCATAAGGAGTGGAGCTACGTGGACTATGCACTCTACGACCACTTCAACAAGTCACTGTGGAGAAGGATCAAGTCAAGCGGCAACGATTTTTGGGGAGAGGTCAAATATTTCAAAGATTTGAATCAGGAGATAAGTAGGCAATGCCAGGATCCCTGCTCGTTTCACAGGGGGAAGCCACCTTTTGAGGTGAACAGTACAAGATGGAGCCCCGGCTTTACGGTAGACATCAATATCTGCTTGTTGCTCAGAAGAGACTATAAATGTCATATATCTATCCAGGCAGAACGTGCGGGCAAATCGCTGCGTCTGCCCCCGAACATTCTCCGTAAAACTACCAAACAGTGGAAGCGAGAAACACTATTGAATATAGTGAAGCCGTACTGTATATATTGTGAGCTGCCCAAGAAGTGTGAAAACCTGGAAACCTTGACTCACTTTTACCGTGATGGCTACATCAATGAGGAGGTGTATCAGAAGACAAGCCAACAAATGTGCCAAGCAAAAGTTGGAAAGAAGATAAGTTCAGTGAGAAGAGGAAAGAAGAGAAGAAGAAGCAGAAAGAAACGTGGTCTTTAGGCTGTGTTTGGAAAATGTAGTTCGTCGGAAGGAGTGGACCATTCCAGGGAAAGACGAAATCACTATATTTCGAGCCCACTTTGTCCGTTAAAGACAGGATCCAACCGATCAAAAAGCGTGAACGCGGTGACTTTCCGTAAAATCATAACAGACAGTTTCTCTGTTTAAATACATATTTGATCGAAATGCAGTCAAATAGGTATCAAACACGGTCATCTAAATCACAAAACCATCCGACTTCCAAAACCCATTACAAATACTCAGAAAAAAAAGCGTGTTTCATATAGAATGTCCAGCTCTTGTAATGGTTTGAAATTACAAAATCATCGGATATTTGTTTTATTAAAATGTCAGGCCATCGGTTTATATTGAAACCCGTTCAAAAGAAAATACATGCATATAAACCCAACATCGTCACAGCAACGAACTACGTCTGACAGCTCTGAGCGTGTAGCAAACTTTTTAGTATTTAGGGGGTCATACCAATTCTGAGAAAGATTGTAGGATTGCTCAAGCTTGGAGTTCTCTCCACTCTCTACAAAAGATATGGAATGCACCCGTCAGAAAGCACACAAGAACTAAAGTGTTTAAAGCATTTACCGAGTCCATTTCACTGTATAGTTGTGAGGCACGGGCTATGGCAGCAGTCCAGAGCAACAATTTAGATGGTACTTATACGAATATGTTACGAAAGGTGTATAATGCTTCATGGAGAGATTGTTTAACCAACAAATAAGTATACGGACCCCTCCCAACCATTTCGTCTGTGGTGAGGCGGCGCCGGCTCGCCCTGGCAGGGCATGTGGTTCGTGGTAACGAGTCTGCAGGGAGACTGATGGACTGGCTGCCAGAAGGAAGGCGCAGAGTTGGCCGACCATGCATAACTTTAAAGACAATGATAGAAAGAGACATTTGACTGTCAGGGTCTAGTTTAGTGTTTGCCACGAAGGACAGATCATACTGGAAAAATTGTATCTCGGACTGTACTTCACCGGTGTAGTAAGATACACTATGATGATGATGATGATGATGATGATGATGGCTCGCCCCTGAGACGTCGCCAAAAAGTAGAACTTTGCAAATGTTTAATTTCAATCAATAGTATTGACGTAGTTGTGAGTCCAGAAGTGGATTCTAAGGTCCTAGAGTCCTTAGAAGTACTTTTGTGGTAGTCAGTACTTTAGGATCCACTTAGTTGGGATTGGGTTCCACGGCGCGTTTCAGTAAATGTGCTTTGAAGTGTGAGCTGCCTTGATAAGGCAACAGACCATGTGAAGTGTTGACGTAACGGGCAAAATGGATACAGAACAAAATAAGCGGAACATGATTTTACATAGAAACCTTTTAAAGGTTATTGAATGTATTGAAAAGTGAAACCACACATATGAAGCATACACACAGGTGCATTGAGAATTTGTTTCCTAACGTTAAACATAGAAGATAGTTGTGATGATTGTACACTGCAAACTGCTAGATTCAATCTTAGTTCATTTGTCAGGTAGTTTTCTTGTTCTACTGTAAATATCAAGTTCTTTGGTCTTGACATTGCAATCAATGTCCCGTTTTTTTTCTGTGTTTTTTTAGGCATACCATGCATGCATCACAAATAGATGAATAATTCTACTTTAAACAGCCCCCGGGCCCCTCCCCCCATGACATGCGCTATGATTCCCACAATAGCTGATAAAATAGCTTACGCTTTATAGTATCTTTAAAATACAGGTAGTATAAAGCGTATACTATCTCATGAGCTAGTTGTGGAAAACATGCCATGGTGGAGGGAGGGGGGCTGTTTAAAGTGGCACACCCAAACCGCTACTCCTCCGTTCAAGAGGGGGTCACTTAATGAGTCTGTGCACTTATCCGGTTCTGTATGAGAGGAAAGCCGCTCTGAACAACCGGCGGCCAATCAGCGCTGAACAAACCAGCGGCACAAGGACCCTACAGTAGGCTTTGGACCACATTCATGGTACAATGAGAGGCAGACAAGTTGATATTTTTTCTGTCGTGAACAGGAATGAGTTTGCAGAATACCTTTTGGCAGGTGACAAGTGTTTGTATCCTATTCTGTTCTTCTTTGTATGGTTGTCAGTATTGATATCAGTACATGTAGGTAAAGCCCCTGTCACACAATCATGATCTCTCGACCCGGCCAGATCACGATCACGGTGGAAGTTAGTTATTAGCAGGGTCACTTGTATTTGGGAGTTGCTTGGTTTAAAAGTCATCTGCGCCGGCCGACTGTAAAACTTTGAAAAACCAAAGTTGTGAATGTCAAAATTCTGCTTGGGAATGTTATCAGAGAAGCGAAGTGGAGCTTAAATAAGATGGACTCCATTTGTCCCACCCAGCGCCCCTGGTTGGGGAGTGGTTAACGTTGGAACCAAAGTCGTCGGAAGGTCCTGAATGAGTAACAGTGGCTTTAGATGGGATGTTTGATAATAAGATGATGATGATAATGAATTTGCACCAGTGCCCGTAACAGCGTAATATATCAGTCGATTGTTATGGTTTCTCAGTCACTTGTAGCAAGCTGTGCGTATTGTAAAGTTCTATGTGGTAAAGCTTACATGGTGACACATACAGGTACATGTCTTGTATCGATATAAATTTTTCCTTGTCTTGTTTAAAGTCCTGCTTTATTCTTAATAGACTAAAGATTTTTATGATTTTCCTTTTACTGTATGTAGTAACTCTTTCTAATAAATGACGCCAATACCCCCAAAAGCTACTCATATTCTTTCATGGTATGTGATCACATTAAACCTGTATAATATGGACACCTTGAACTGCACCAGGTAGACAATTCCAATGACACCATCCGTCCGTAAGGTTATCCACGGCCATCGAGCGTTCAAACGGCATATCTTATCATGCAGGTTACATACTCCGAGTCCCATTAAAAATGAATGTATATCCTGAGTTATAAAGGTTTTCTGTTAACGTTAGCTTAAACTAAATATAAAGAAGTATATGAAGAAATGTTAATTCTCTCAACCCACAAACTATCCTATCTTCTTAATTAAAATGTAAAAAATTACAAAATTGGTCATATTTCAGCAGGATCTTTTGTGTAACGAAGTAGCGAAAAGCGCACGTTACCACTGACCCTATACTCAGAGGACATACATGTACGTACATGAGTTGATTTGTACCAAATATCTTTAGAACGAGAAATTCAAATCCCCTTTGAGTATTTGTATACAATTCTATAAGACACCATTTGGTGAAGTTGGTGAGTATGATGCCAGACACCCCTCCTACCTTCTTGGAGCAGTCCATTGTTCTCTACGAGGAGGTGTAAATAATTGATGACATATCCATGTTGCGAAGCACGCGTGACTTGACATTGAATTGATGGCTAGCTGTAGAGTGCAGTCCCTTGTACTGTTATGTGATGGAGGGTCGTAAAAGGTAGGACTTTGGTACTTGTTCTTTTCGCTTGTTTTGTTATGTTTCGCAAACAAGAAAACTGCACATTTCTGTGACATTACGTTTTTTTAAGCATTTATAAGTTGTACAACTCTTCGAGTGTTACAATGAACGAAAACTGTTGCGGATGGGTGAGGATACGTCCTACAAGACTCCTCTATAGTCTAGGTGTAGACCGTTTTCTTGCATTGTTAAAATATCGTATCATACTGCTACTTTATATATATAGTATCGAGGACAACTGTTGGCTCATGTTGTTTAGCAACCATTTTTAGTCAAAGGAAAGGGTGAAGGGAGGTTTGAAACAATAGAATGTTTTCAGTAATTCTGATGGATTCATATCTATTGTTACGTATGTAACAGAAGATGTATGTGTGTGTGATACCTGGGAAAGATCTGCAATTCCTTATCATCATATCACTAGGCAGGAAGTTTGATCGGCCGACCAGTATGCGAGCTCTGAATGACACTTTCGGCAGTAACACGCCCGGTGTTTTCTCGATCATCGTGCGATTCTGAGAGATCGATCGACCGAGGTCCCGTGAATAATACACTCGAGTCTCTCTCTGTACTGTTGTGTGTGTGTGTGTGTGTGTGTGTGTGTGTGTGTGTGTGTGTGTGTGTGTGTGTGTGTGTGTGTGTGTGTGTGTGTGTGTGTGTGTGTGTGTGTGTGTGTGTTTGTAGAATCACAAAGACGATAAAACGATATCAACATCGTCGTATTTGCAAGCATTTGCGGTCAATTAGAGCTAGAGGACATTTGATATTTTTCTGGTACGAATTCAAACTCGGTTTAGTCAAGTTTATGAAAGTAGCTTATATTTCGTGAAAGATAATGAACAATCGATATGATAGGTTGTGATGCCACAACATACGTGCACATTACATGTAATATCTGTCAAGACAAGGTGTTCGAACAAAGGAGAATAGCCTGATTACAATGTCCTTTCAGGTCATGGACTCATCCTTCAACGTTAACAACAGCATTCACTTATCGTGTATACAGTTACGCACATGATGACACACGTGTAGTATGATAAACGATTGTCCAGGACCAAAAGTTTGTCTCGTAATGGCTTCTAGCAATCATGAAAATGGCGATAACGAATATTAACTATTCAATCAATAGTGACAGTTGACGTACATGAAACAACAATAGCAGTCACGATAGAATTCAAACCAATCGATGAGAAAACTAGTGCCATATTCAGTTCTATCTTTCTTTGTGGTATGCACGCAGGATTACTACCTCCGTGAACGGGTTTTCCATTATCACGTTTTCAAGACAGAAATACTTTCTGAAGTAAATAAATGTGATAAATAATCAGGTCTACGAACAGAGGCGCAGTGTATTAAGTCACTTGCGATTTATTTTGGTGTTTGTATGTTTGTGATGGTGGTGTGTTTCATGTTAGGCAAGTCGGTGTGTTTGGGGTCAAAGAAAATGAAGGTTGAAAAAAAAAATGAAATTGGCTTAATTCCAGATTTTTCCACATGCGCCAATATGTTTTACTCATAGGCACGTACTACAGCTAAGCGCTTATTGGAGATTAACCCAGACAAGAAAGCCTTTTAGAAGTAAAACAAAACATTAACAAACAGTTTTATTATTTCAAGGAGGTATCCGTATTTATATCTTTGGTTAGAAATATCATATATGTCCAGGGCTACCACCATTCTCTGTGGCAAACAAATTAGCCTAGGCTATACATGTAGTTATGTGAAGAGACAAAGCTATCATGAAAAAAAACCTGTGATATAGTCGACAAGCGCTTGTCACGTACTAGTATTGGAAATCAGCCTAAGGCCACAGCAAGTAAATTTTATGGATGACATCCTCTGCAGACTGCAAAAATAGTGCGATAGGGCGAAAAAAACAACAAGATGGGTGAAAAAAAACAAGATGACTATGATTTTCAAAAATAGGCATCATAAAGTTGTGATGACTGTTGCCAAGAATCAAAGGGACAAAACATGGTATCAGAGCCAACAAGGCATTAATTCCTGTATTTAAGACATGTACTGGTGTGGTAAAAGTGACACTAGTGTGGTAGACTGGCATCACCAACAAAGTTGGAAACCCCACTCATAGCTTCCATATTGATGTCACTTTTACAACTATCCAATAAGTTTCATTTCTACAACTACAGTCCTGGGAACCTCGCAAGTGTCACTTCTACAAGTACAATTATCAGGCTGCAACACAAAACATTTGCTCACTTTATCTTCATGTTGACCATCCCTGCAGAAGAAAAAAAATCTTTTTTTTTCTGAAATCAGGCGAAAATTAATGCGCGCGCTGATGTCATCCATAAAATTTACTTGCTGTGGCCTAATGGACAATGAACTGGGCTCATTGACCTAAACGTCGACTGATCCCGAAAAATCGCACGATGATTTAGACAACACCGGGGTATTGCTGTCGAAAATAACATTGAAAGTTCGCAGTCTTGTTGGCAAATCGAATTTCCTACTGCGTGACAGGGGTTTAAACAATGATTTGTTGATCTTTCCTTCTTCAGGTCTACGTTAGAAAGTCTGAAAGTCCAGTGCCAGAGCTCTTTGACTGCTCCTCAGCAATGCTAGAGGACGGCCATTCTTTACTACACCAGTGGAAAGATCTTTTAGGGAGACTGGGACAACATGAAGGACATTGAAGATGAGTCAAATAGCAACACCCGAAGAAACATCCTTCCCAAACCCAACAACTTCAAACGTGTTCTACTCCGGGACAACCTCAGTGAAAACAAGCTCTTAGATCTGCGGCTGGCGAATATCGGGAAGGAGCAGACCAAAACGGGGGCCATGTTGGAAAACCAGCGGATATCTTTCCTGAAACGACAAGAAAGTAAAATGTTTGGAGACAAACCCGGCTCGTACGAGTTTCCTGACTTGGAATCGAAGCCGAAGTTCATGTACGGCACTCGTGTCCCGAGCGGCAAGCAAGCCACGAGTGTCGATAAGGCGAAATCGAAGCTACCCGAAATTGGCCGAACATACACGAAGAGCCCTCGTGAAATTTCGCCGCGCCAGCCCGTGCTGATAGAAAAGCGCGTGACGTTGAACGGTCCACTTGTTCAGACACAGAGGCTGAATCTAGAGGGGTCGTGTGGAAAGAACGAGAAGGGACAACTACAAAACCGCAAAGCGGTTGAAGACCCAAGGTTTGGTAAGCTAGAGGCGTCCCTGGTACCACCAAAGAAATCCTCCCTGATTGGACTAGACTTAAGTCTGGAGGGGGACAGGGCACCAGTGCAGACGAAGAGGACATAACAGCCATGTTAAAACAATATTGTTGATATAAAGTGATATAATCTAGCATCCATGGCCATCTAACTTTCCACAGTGAAAGATAGTTGAAGAGACAAATCTATCAGCGTACACAACTTGCTAAGTTTCGGATTTAAAACTGATTGTTCTACAGTGAATGGCTATAACCGTGTGTTGAAAACACAGATTCCTTCATAATTTTCCCGTCGCTCTGAAATATATGTATCAATACACTCAATACTAAACATGTGATACAAAAAATCATGCAATATGTAGTTACAGTCAGTCATGAACACTTTTATTTCAAAATGTTAGCCATACATTTAAGAAGAAGCGATGTGCAACATTAACTATGAACTAAGAGTTACAGAAGCCTTGAAAAGTAACTCTGTAGTATATACACAATGCAACACACTTCTTGTGACTCAATTAGTTTGATTTTGTCTTGAATTAATATTCGAAATGTTTTAATTACTTGTGCAACAAGCACTTACAATGGCAGAAAGCCTAACTAGTCTTTATTTTTGAGACGCATCTTGCTGGTAACGTTTATACCCCCCTCACATTTGGCGAGATTCGATCGGACGACGAGTCTGCGAGCTCTAATTTACGAGGAGGCATGACCCTGATGCCGACGAAGAAATTGCAGAGTTCCCCCTTCCCGTCAGGGTCATGCCTCCTCGTAATTTAGAGCTCGCAGATTCGTCGTTCGATCGAATCGCGCCTAATGTGAGGGGGGTATTAGAAACCAGTGTGTAAGATTTAAATTCCACATCCACAGTTTCAATTGTTTTCTCAGCTTAAGTTATCTTAAATTCAAACCCTTCCAACTGAGGGTTTATCGTCAAAAACAAAGTTGTAGCTGGATCACTGAGAAAATACCAGACTAAATAACTGGAGTTTTTGAACACCTGTGTTCAGCGTCGTTATCACAACATGATCAAGACGAATGTTCCTTTTTCTGGCATTTGCTACTTACTGATATGCATCTACGTGTAAACCCTTTCGTTGATTAGCCCTATCATACTGTTGTCAAATAAAGCTTGGGTTTGCATAAAGATGAAGTTACAAGGTTTTGTTTCTCCGTCGGTCTCTGTCACATAAGACACATATATGTATACATCGATCTGTAACAAAAGTGTAAGCTGACTCAGTTCTGTCTAAATTTACCCACATGGAAACATATATCAACAGACGTACCGGACACTGATGTAACATCAGTTCTCCTTTGTCCACAGGTACTTAATATCCATTGTATGGAAAAACGGCGTAGTGATATAAAGTCGACTGACGGTGGTTTCAAATTTTGATACTTTCAAAATATCGCAGTTTGAAACCACCGTACGTTGACTTGCAATCACTTAATGCTGGTACCTTGATTTTAAATACAGCGGATATAGGTCACCCTGCGGATAAAGGTGAACTAGCCTTCCCATGCGTGGTAATACTAGCAGTCATACATCTCAATGTCGGTAGCGTTAGAGGGCGTTAGACTTGGCCTGGCGCTATCCGAGGTACCTAACCAGTTGGTGACAGACAGCAGACGGCGGCGGTCTGCGATGTCAGGGGACTGTCCCGGACCCTGGGCGGGGTGTGAGGCAGCCTTCCCCGCCCCCGTGCGCTGCTGCGGCCCCGGCTTCCTGTGGCATGTACAGCGGCCCCGGCAGATGCAGATGACCAGAACCACAATGATGATGATGATGAGAGAGAGACACCAGCCGACTAGCACCAACATGTGGATGTCTATGGCTCTGCAAGAACAACAAAGGAGCTTGGACTTTATGCTGCTGTGGTGCCCTAACTGATCGCCATGTTTCCCGGGACCTCAATAATTACTGACATACCAAAATTCAAACAAATTCATCAAATTGATCTTGCGTTATAGCTTCGGACGCTTACACAAAAAAACGTACCCCTGTCAATTACCCGGAGGAAATTAAAGAGGTAAAATAGAGAAATAAGGCCATAGTGCCATTGCACAAAAGCATGACCATAACAGACGAGGTGTCATTTAAAGGGAAATATACACGCTTATTAATCAGACGGAGTATCATTGTAAATAGCAATAAATACGTTTTCTTATGATAAAAACCACCGAATTCAAGTTTCCGAACTTCTTGCATTTTAGTTGCAGTATGTGGGAATGCTAGTGAAATAACGTTTTAATCGTACTTGAGGTTCATGTAGACGAAGCCGTTGAGGTGCCCAGCGGAGGTTGTGTTGGAGGACGGCAGGCAGCACTCCACCTTGTCCCCGACCAGACAGCAGTGCGTCCTGCGGGGGTCGTCTCCGTACCGCGGGCAGAAACTCCCGCGGTGGGTCACCCAACAGATCTCCGCCAGCTCAGGGCTTAAGGCCATGGCGACTGGTTAAAGACAGGGGGCTGAATGAATATCAAGTTTATATTTCTGATCATTGAATATGACAACAAATAAAGTTGCTCTAAACTGAATTTTCACCGCACTCAAACGCAAGTGTGCAATGTAGAAGATTCGCTTTAAGAAAAATCCTTACACTGCAATGTTAACTCAAGGGACATTCATGTAGTATATCGGCTTGCATTTCCATACATGAAACAGATCTGAATCTTGATGAACTTCGCTTGACAAACATCATACAAATCATGCTGGTTTGCGCAAAGCTCCAGCATCACATGCATGTATAGAATACAAGTATGTCATTTAAGGAGACTTCGCAACGTTACTAGCACTAGAGTCATTTCATGTTCCCGCCACTTTGAGTCTAACTTGCGGCAAGAGAAAAACAAACTCCTCCGTCGTTAGATTCTCACACATGCATCTCCAGTAAAATTATGATTAGACGCAAAATTTCCATATGATCCTTGATAGTTCTCAAAACGCATTTTCTCACCTTTTTGTACGTTGCTTGGAAAATTCACTGCGAAGATGCCTCATTCACTGTCAAACACAACTGTGCGCAGATGCTATATCTAGTCTGCCGACGCTGTGATCTTGATCTCTTGGAAACAAATCCTGCTTGCACGCCGAAGCTTCGCTTAATGGAAGAACTTCATTGGTTTCGTAAGCGAGTCCTAAATAGTCGTACAGGACTTAAAGCCCCACAGAGCAATGTAATTAAAGTAGGCTAATTGAAGGTGTTATCTTTGTGTGTGTGCTATCTTTGTAAGCCTCTACAACACGGTCTTCCTGAAGTGGTATTCACATGCATCGGCGACAGTTACGCTTCAAATGAAGGCTTCAATCAGGACTAACGTTTGGTCTACGTGATGTTTATCTAGCCTGAGTGCCATTCTCGGTAGTGACTGCTGGCTCAATACTTTTGCTTGCATAGCCAGTGAAAGGATTGGACCAGCGGTCACTACGGAGGATGGTACTCGGGCTAAAGTTTCTATGTTAAATCTAAATAATGAGTGCCAGATTTCAGCTCAGATAAAAATCATGCAAGCAAGAAGTTATTGACACACAAAAAAACTACATAATCTGAAAAAGTAAGCATGGTACAAGAGACATTTTGTAAGATGTAACATATTGCAGTTACTAAAAACATGAATACATTTTCTTTTATTTTCTTTTACTTTATTGTAACCCTTGTAAGGATTTACTTGTACAGGAAAATAACCTAATATACATATATATGTCTATAATATGTACAGTAATGAAAAATAACCTACAAAACAAAAAAATAGAAAATGGAAAATAATCAGTACAGGAAAATAACCTTTATATGTGTATAATATGTACAGAAATTGTTTAAACATATATTTTGCAAATAAGGCTTTAATCTATTTTCATTTTTATTGAATTGAAACAAGACAATACAGTCAAAACAGCTGCACGGATTTTGGGTACCACAAACATACATCAGGTCAACATGAAATGGTACTTTAAAACTTGCATATACACTAGTTTCAATTCATTACATCATACCTTTTGATTATATCACATTTACAGTGTTCATTATAGAATTTATACACACACATTATAAAAATGGACATATTGCCATCATCTAACAGCTTCTTTATAGTCCTCCACTATTTTTCCAACAGTGTCAAAAGCCTGGCTGAAGTCCTGGTCAGTACAGCCATGTTTCCAGTACCAGTGTAGGAAGGCCTTAGCGTCGTACTTCTGCCGTGCTTTGGTCAGGACGTGCTCTAGGTAACCAGTGATGCCAGAGTTATTGGTGCACAATGTCAGCGACTTCTTCTCGGGGTGACCTGACAAGGAATTTTTGTCTGAAGAAGGGAAGAAGAAATTTTCAAAAATCACCATGTTTGGAATTAAGTATTGCAATGGTTCCCACACTTTTGCAATACTATTGATTATGTATTGATGCTAATCTTGTTATTCAATGGGCAATCTGTATTTGCAACCTCCTTGGTATTTGCAATAATACTTTTCCAGGAGGAAGAATTATTTTTGTTGATTTTGATTTATTTAAGGAATCATGATAAAAACTGATGGAAATACAAATGTAAAGGCTTTTAATATAATATCAAGCCTTTTATGTGAATCTGGGCAAGTATTCAATTATGTTATTATTTCAGCTTATCAGAAATGGGAACAAGAAACAAAACAAAGAAACGAAAGTCCTACCTGTCCAGAAATCCACAGGGAATGGGTTCCATTCCACACAGTTGCACCCTGCACGAACTTTTCTCTCAACGCCAGGCTTGTACCTGCGGAAATCGTCCTTGCTATCGCCTCGTGCCACCACGACAGCTGACAGTGCCCTGTCCCTGTGGGAATGCTGTTTCTTGTACATCTGGATGGCGTGAGCAGCAATGGCGTCCCAGCCAAGTCTGCTACCCATGTGGTGACTCACCTGTGAGACCACAGACTTCAGTAAACATTGGTGTGATACCATTTTTTGAAAGAAAAATACAGTTACTACATTACTGCCATTACTATGATAAGTGTCTCTCTGGCTTTGATTGTGTACGTTAGAGCAAGCCTATAGTGACCTATGCACCTTATGGAACTATCTATTGAATCACAGCTGGCACTATAGTAGTGTGATTTGTGTCTGTTTACCTGTGCAAACTTGGTGGCTGGCATGGGACACACGGACCTGAGTAGCTCCCATGGTTCCATTCCCAGGGGAATCCCCGGTGGTGGGGTGATGCTGTCTGTGGGCAGGAACAAACCTGGAAGAAAAGAGAAGAGGAATACAAGCATTCAGCCCTATTCTTTTACACTCACAGTCTATTTAGTCTCTTGCATATAGACCCTCTGAGTGTTTTGGCTGGTGTTCCAATCTACTATCCAACTGTTCTTTGCCATCTTTTTAAGGCTTTCTATTTTGTACCGTTTCCTCCATGTCTCGTAGCCTAAGGTATAAAGAGACATAAAGACAATGGTATAAAATAGAAAGCTTGGAAAAAAAGCATACAAATGTTTAAAAAGCAGCCAGAGCCTAAGCTCTACTTTGAGAATAGTACCAATCAAGTTTGGCCATATTAGAATACACTGTCAATCAGAAATAGCACAAATCAGCCAAAAAACATTTTAAAATTGCCAGCGATTGTATGTCCAAATCTGAAATGTAGTGTTGCATCTATGGTCAATTTGCTGCTTCCATGTTGATGACCAAATAGACAAAGGCACACAGAAACACTGGGGAAATCATAAGATCAACAGGAGCTAGAATTAGCCTGTTCACAGTTTGAACTCCACATGCATGAGGTCAAAGGTGATGCCCCTAACTGTTAGTTGTAGATCTTGACACATGTTGAGATATATTTTGTTTATATCTCAGGGGCCCTCAACTTTGACATATCACCCACAATTTGCATCACATTTCACATGTGTAGTTCAAACTGTGATGCAGCTTATTTCTAAGTACATTTGTACACAATAGAAATAGAAAAACTCAAACCTGCCAGACAGTTTGAAATGTACTGGTTCATTTCGGGTATAGAGACTTGTGCTTTGCTGCTGTTTTGTTGGTGCTGTACTTGGTACAGCACATCGTCATTGTTGAACAGTAAGACAGCATCAGTGTACTGCTGTACCCAGGACAGACACAGCACACAGTTGTAGTGCTGGAGGGGACTCTCTCCGCCTGCGTGGGGGGCGACGGCCACGGACATGAGGTAGGGAATGGGGAAGTGGTCTTTCAGGTTTTCAATGACGTGAGCGCCAAGACCTGAAGCAAATGTGCATGTGTATACGTCAATATATGAAAATCTATGCCTGCATATCAATAAATCGGCTTAAGGTTTGAACTGTGTATGTGCAGCATGATGTATTCATTGTATATTGTGGATGATAGGTCAAAGTTGAAGGCATCTGACTGAGACTGACCAAAGACATAAAGAAAGGTAAAATACATGGACATGTATCAATCATGGTCTAGACAAGAACTGTTCACAACTTAGCGACCTTCATCTTTCACCTTCCACATATGCTGTTCAAACCTTGAACCAAGGAGGTTAAAATCTTGCTTGAACCGACTTAATTCCAGTGTTGTCCTCTCAAAATCCTGCATGCACTCAATTGCAATATCAATTTGAATATCAAAACAGAAGAATTGTACCTGACCCTGTGCCTCCACTGAGACTGTGCATAAAAACCATCCCTGAGAAACAGTCGCACTGTTCCACCTCCCTCCTCACAGCCTCCACTGTCTGGTCCAACAACATGCAGCCTTCAGACCTCCTCACACCGTGGTATCCTAGTGCCCAGTTGGTCCCACGCCCTCTTTTTCCTGAAACAACATGATGAAAATTGAACTTGAAATGCCATTTTTATTTGAGTTCTCATTGTCAGGTTTGCTAAGTAATTGTGTAGCCAAAGCTAGTTGTAATTTTTTACTCATAGTCTTCTTGATAAATCATATTAAATTGATTTTTTTATACGTACAGAGGCTTGAGAATAACACCAGAAGCTCCCTAATGCACAGGACTGCTGACTTTACATCACCATCTGAGGTGACAAATGCAATCCCTCAACATCTTGGAGGCACTAGGTGAGGTTACTAAGTGAAAGGACCAAGAAACTTGGTAGCTATGTCAGGCTAGGTGGGACCAATCCTGGGATTGAACCCCCACCAATGTTTGTTTGCTTGTTTGTTTACGAATGGATCCCTATTATGGAATACCAGGTTACAAAGATGCTCTGTCTCAATTATTTCCTGTCTTATGTTCTATATCATGTTCTACCTTCAGAAAGACACAAGCGATTTTTTGTAAATACATGTACCTGCAATTAGATTGGCTTCTTCCAGGTTCTTTTTCTTCACTGCGAGTCCCAGTCTACGCAGCACCTTGGGTTCGCTGTCTACATGGACCGAACGTAGCTTCTCGTCCATGTTGAAGAAGGGCATCCCCTCCTTTGTGTCTTTTAGTGGGAGGACCTGGGTCCACAACTGTTGTCCAATTTGATTCCCACATTGCCCAACTTGTACATACACAGTTGCCATCTTATGCTAGTATGCTTCAGATCTCATTCAATGTTGAATTGTGTCTGTTACATGTATTTATCATTTTATGAAAAGGACTTTTCGATACACTATTCTCTGTATTGATGTTTTTGTGTATATTTGAGGGTGTTTTTTCTTGTACGTTGTAACCATTTTATATCTGTAATACAAAAATCACATTTAGTACATATTGTAACATTTAAGTTGCAGAGCTTCAAACAAGTTTATTGCTATTGAATGATAAAAAGAAATTCATGTGAGGAAGAATGGAAGAACAAAAGAAATGAAGACAGTAGGCATTCTAAAGAAGACAACTTCTAAATATCAAACTAAGGCTAAACTGTGGTCTCAGACTCTCAGTTTTCGCATCGCGACAACCAAGTTATGTTCATATAAATCTTGGGTTGTCACTAAGATTTTGCGCAGAGATTGGTCATCACAGACAACAGTGGGAGTCACCATGGAAGATGTAGATGAAATTATATTGAAAACGTGAAATGAAAAAAAAAAAAGTATGGGATAGAAGAAATTATGACATCTCATAAGTTCCTTGTCATCACTCCGTAAAACCCCTAGGTGGGGGAGGGGGGCATGAGCCACTCCTTGTTTTACGGCTCAGATAAGGAAAATGACGATACTCATCGCGTCTGAGGCATTCAGAAATATAGCTGTGATAAAGGAGGGTGGTGTGAAAGTAAGAGGGTTACAAGAAATTGGAAGTATGGACAGAAACCGTGAATTTTGAAGAGAGCCAACACAAAAGACCTACACTCCGACCATGATGGCTTCCCAGTGGCATTGTGGGCTAGACGATTATCCTATGGGGATCAAGGATACATTAATGCGTCCAATAAATGCTTAATTCTCAACAATATACCACTCAAATACAACGTTAACAAATGTATTTTGAACAATATAAAACGTATGACATAATTTGAAGTCTATTTTTTACACATCTAAACAGTAATAAGATACTACGCGACTTTCCCCACCCCTTCACTACAAATACTTGGACTATTCTAGATCCAACATGGCGCTGAGTCGGGGTAAGTTTGTGTTTTCTCTTTCGCCGGTCGCTCTAACACTTGTTACGACAAGTTTAACCACTTTTTTTCGATCTCGAAGGGTACACTTGGTGCTCAGATAAAGACTGGTATGATTATATGTAAATGTCAGGGGGAAAATAAGGTTAGAATCTCATTTTTTCGGTGACACGTCTCAAAGGTCATCAGTTGAGCCAAAGAGGTCACTTTAACTTTAAAGCAAGGAAGAAAAGTGATCTCATTTTATTTGTTACCCCAAGGAGTTTAAAAAAAAAACAACCTCCATGGTCACTCTATAAAGATTACAACAAACCTTCCTAGTGTGTTAAAAGCTAATGTAGGTATTTTTGTACTATAGTTGTATGTTGTGCAATAAAATTTGCCATGCTATCATTGGTTGTTCTACTATGTGATTTACAGTCGGGGTTGCTCAAGAGAAAAAACATATATTGTACCAAAACTTTTCTCTCCTATAGGAATTTTTATCGTAGCTGCCAAGCGTACGCCATTCGGCGCGTTTGGTGGGAAGCTGAAGGACCGGACAGCCACCGACCTGTGTGAGCTCGCCTCGCGGGCTGCGCTGGCGGCAGGGAACGTACCGGCAGAGGCTGTCAGCTCTGTTATCGTGGGAAACTGTATCCAGGTATGCTCACATAAGCTATATAAAGTTACCAGAACTATACAGAGGCGGCGGCAGCAAATTTCGTTTGGGGGGGCGAACTTTTACTGACAAAATTATGCCGCACATGTAGTGCCAAAGGCAATACCTGTCGCGCCGGAGGCACGACCATCCTAGGGGGGTCCGGGGGCATGCTCCCCCGGGAAAATTTGAAATCTTGACCCTCTAAAACGCCATTTCCTGCGTTTTGACTGCCAAATTTTGCTGCGAGACTAAGCTAACTTTGATGGCAATTCTGTTAGAAAGACACATGGTTTTAGCGAGGGCGATGCCCCCCAAATATATTCACGATTTCGAGTGCGGAAGGTGCAAGCTGTCGCAAGGTTGGTCTGGGGAAATTTTAAAATCTGCACCCTCTGAAACCCCATTTTCTGTATTTTGAGGGACAAATTTTGCTGAGGGACTATGCTAAATTTGATGCAATTTTTGTCAAAGAAAGATGTTTAAGGGGCGATGACCCACGCCTCAACCATTTCACCATGTCATTGTGAGCGCCGGAGGCACACTTAGTCATCCGCGGCTAGGGAGGTCCGGAGAAAATTTTGAAATCTTGACCGCCTGAAACGTCATTTCCAGCATTTGAGGGCCACATTCTGCTTGTAAACTAAACTTAGTTTAAAAGTTTTTTGACAGCGACGCTCCCGCAACATATTGTCCTACGCCGACATGGCCGAAGACGCGAGCCGTCACAAGGGAACTCTGGCGAAATTTTTAAATCGGGACTCTCTGAAACGTCATTTCTTGCGTTTTCAGGCGTAAATTTTGACGTTAAACTAGTTTGATTGAATGAAATTTCCATCATCAAAAAAATACACAAGGTTTCAGCTTGATTTTTTGGGGGGGCGACGCCCCCCCCAACATATTTTTCGGCCGCCGCCACTGCTATACATGTTATGTTTGTGCAAAGACTATATCTTAAAACGTTAGGTGTCATTGGTGGATCCAATTGGGCAAATGTTCAATATTCAAATGTTGGGAGCCTTTTATATCACGGGCATTAGTCTATCGAGTTTTGGGTGCGCCCTTTGGGTTCGATCGGAACTCACTTGTGTAATACTCAGTCAAACTTTAGTCGGGCGCTATATAGACTTAAGACTTTGGAACCAAAATTCAACAAAAACTTGTTGGCCTGTCGCCTGTGTTTATACAAGTACATGTGCTGTTTTTGTTGTTTTAGAGTTCCAAGGATGCAGCGTACATCTCCCGCCATGTTGGATTGCGAGTGGGTGTCCCGATGGCTGCCTCCGCTCTGACCATCAACCGTCTGTGTGGGTCTGGCTTCCAGGCTATGATCAATGGTGCACAGGTAGAGGGGCTAAGTCATGAAACAGAAAATGAAATAATTGAAAAACAAGCGAACTTTGTTGCGTATGTCTAATATATGTGTAAGTTAATGGTTTTTGATCATGTAATCATTGTCTTGCTTTACTTCCTCCGTCATAATCTCGATAACAAACGTCCTGCAGGCTGTTTGAGCTTCTCATGAATAAACGAAAGTTCAAGCAATAAAAAAATTTATCAGAAAGGTGTGTTGATCTTAGACCTTGTCAATTTAAAGACTCAATTTGCTAATTATCTGCATATAGCTATCATTTGTATATGCCAGCTAAATACAGAATCTTAGCCTGCTAAGTCAGGTAATAGATAATTCAAAGGTGTATTCTAAAACAGTGATTGTCCGCCAATGAGATATAAGATACAGACATATTCATGTAGGATATCAACATCTATAACTTGATACTCAACTCTCTCAGAAATCTCAGAAAAAAAGTTAAGTGAGCAACAAATAGTGGAGCTTTTTTGCAGATGAATAATGATACCAGTATGTGACTAATCATTGCTGATCTATTGTCTGCCAAAAAGCAGTTACTCAAGCAACTGGATATAATGTTGAAATATTGTCTACAGCATTCTTAGACTCATTTTCAACCCTCTATTTCAGGACATCATCATGGGTGATGCGGAGATCGTACTGACAGGTGGGTCGGAGAGTATGACCCAGGCTCCCTTCGTCCTGCGGGATGCTCGCTTCGGCACCAGACTGGGGTTGGACCTCAACGTAAGGATAATTAATATATACAATAGTGTAGGTTAGAGGTTGGACCGTTAGAGCTAGTTACCTTCCTCTGATTGGCACCAGTTTTATGAAGGAGTCAGCTGTCAGAAAATGGGTACCAATCAGAAGAGCAAAACTACCTCTCCATTCAACATCGGCTTGGGGAGTAGGTTTATTTTTGTTTTAAAACTAAGGTAAAGCATCTAAGAATTCAACTGCCAACCAAGTGTTTGATCATGAATCAAATTAGTCCTTTAACAAGCAGCAAAGGAGGATTTAAATTTTAAGATATTGACCTTTCTTGATAATGGATGTAGGGTAGATGGCCTCCGTGACTCCACAATATATCTTGTTGTATCACCAGCTTGAGGACACCCTGTGGACCGGACTGACGGACCAGCACATTAACACACCAATGGGAGTGACAGCGGAGAACCTCGGAGAGAAGTACGACATTTCGCGTGAGGACTGCGACAACTACGCTGTCAAGACCCAGCAACGATGGAAGGATGGTCAGGACTCATTCATTTGTTTATCTACTATTTTTGTATTCTTTTATTTCACTTTTGCTGAGAGACGAGTTTTTTCCCCTTTGTTTCTCCTGGCAATACACAAACAATGTAAGCCACAGTATGACAGAGCACACATGCACTTTAAACTGTGAAGTAGCTTATTGTCCTGTGTGTGTAAACGTGTCATCATTATGTGCTATCATCATGTAAATGTGTGTAAATGTACAAATCTGTATATTTTTCTGTAGCACACGATAATGGCAGGTTTAATGAAGAGATGGCACCAGTGACAGTGAAAGTGAAGAAGGGAAAGGAAGAGATGACGGTAGATGAACACCCGAGGCCACAGGCGAACATGGAAGCCATGTCCAAACTGCCGCCTGTCTTCAAGAAGAATGGAAGGGTCACGGCAGCCAATGCTTCGGTAAAAGTCAACATTTTGGAGGCAGTTACTTAAGAACAAAGAAAACACTGGACTGAAGCATTGTTTCATGAAATTTAGCCAGTTTATGGGAAAAAACAGGTAAAAAGATGCCTTGGTAAAACTGCCGTAGGGACCAGACAGTGTTTGGAACAGCTACATGGCATACTGGTAATGTTACATGTGTATGGCTATGTATGGCTGTTACATCTTTCTGTCCCTCATAATAAGTAGCATTATTACACCTCAAATAGACAGTGCTAGTTAGAATATAGCACCTTTGAAAAAGATAGTGTTGGCAACATTCTATGATTTTTAAACCTTAACATAGGACATATTTTTACATGAATGTTAGCAACTTAAAGTTAATGTGTTTAGGATAACAGGTCAAACAGGTCAGAAAATATGGAGTTTGAAATTTTCCGAATTTGAATGCCATTTCCCCTCAGGGTGTTTGTGATGGAGCGGCAGCTGTAGTGATTGCAGGAGAGGATGCTGTGAAGAAGTATAACCTGACTCCTCTGGCTCGTCTGGTGGGGTACCACTACTCCGGCTGTGACCCCAGCATCATGGGGATTGGTCCAGTGCCTGCCATTGAGGGACTGCTGCAGAAGACTGGGACAAAACTGGGTGATATGGATTTGGTGGAGGTGAGACTTTGTTGTAAAGAGTATTTTTATCTCCATGTAGAGGAGCTTGGGGTCATGTGGCATGTTGTGGCGTAAATGCAGGGTGTGCAGCCAGGTGTTAAGCCCTGAAGCCAGAGGTTCTGGGTTCAAATCCTGTCATGCACTGATATTGTGCCCTTGAGAGGGCACTTCACACTCCAACCAGGCGCACAATGGATATCTGACTTCAGTCGGGGTTAAGGGTGGGAGGAGAGGGTTAGGATCCTCCTCCCAGTAACATGCCCTAGAGCTAGACACAAACACAGTTAATAATAACCCTCTGCCTTTGGATTACTGAAACTTTCGTGGTAATTTGATATTCGCAGTTTTCGCCGTGGCAGCTTCACCATGAACTTAAGACCACCGCAAACATTTTTCCTTGGCAGTAAGAGACTGCAGTGCATGGTGCTATCGCAAACTTAAAACCACCGCTTTTCCCCTCTACCGCAAAATTAAACCCCCGCGATCATAAATGCATTTACAGTACCTTTACTAACATTAAGCTTTACAGAGATTTGTTTTCGATGTTTCACTTTCATGTCCATAGTTAATTGAATGCAGAAGAGTGGCTAGTTTCAACATGCTTTATTACATCGCTAAAACACTGATAGGAACTTAGAGATCAAAGGTCCCAGAAAGGTTCCAGAATAGATTGTATCATGAATCTTATATAAACCTGCCATATGCATGCCTGTCAACTTGTGGGAGTCAGTTGGAAAATGTATTAAAGAGAATCATCCCAAATTTATACTAATGAATTAAACAAGAAATTCATAAAAACTGAAAGTATTTCATGTATTCACAGAGATATGAGATCTTTGATTTCTTATTGCTTCAGGTAAATGAGGCTTTTGCTGCTCAGTACTTGGCTGTGGAGAAGGCTGCTGGGTTGGACCCTGACAAGACTAACGTGAACGGTGGCGCCATCGCTCTTGGACATCCTCTCGCAGCGTCTGGGGCAAGGATCGTCGGCCATCTGGTGCACGAACTCAGGTACAAGGTTTTCTATCAATTGCTTGTTGATCAATCAACAATCAATCAATTAATATTATTGGAGTCAACCTGAAAGTAGTACCAATCAGTAGGTATGTGATACTAGCTACAAATATAACAAAAGGTGCCTCCAAGTGCCAGAGTTATCAACCTAGGATTGATCTTGTCAGAAATTTGTTTTGTCCTAGAGTGGACACCAAGTACAGTATGGCCATTTTCACTATATGTTGTCTACAATTGAACAAATACTGTAGCAGAGTTATTATTTTTTGTACAGACATGTATGAATATACACTGTATTAGTAATATAGCCTCAAATTCTTTCAGTATTCAATGTGATAGAAACTGTAGATTTTAGTGTTATTTTGAAAATACATGTAAATAGATGTGATAATACTTTCCATGCATTTATTCTCTCTCTTTTCCCCCTTTAGACGGAGGGGTGCAAAGCAAGCCATTGGTTCAGCCTGTATTGGAGGTGGCCAGGGCATCGCTGTACTGTTGGAGAGTGTGTAAACTGATCAGATGTTGACATCCTGCAGTGACATATCAACCTACAATACTGCCTGGAAATTATATATCATACAAACTGTACACTAGCTTGAAGTTCATGGATGCACACTGAAATATGGATCATTTTGTCAGTATCTTGTGTACTTTACCAGAGGTAAAGTTAAAAGAAATGTCTGTGTGGGAGGTAGGCAACAGCTTATATGAATGCATATGAAAGGTCAATTTGAGGGACGATTTGTGTTTACCGAGTCTCCTTTCCTTTACATGTAAGTACAGAGCACTTAGAGTGCAAAGAGATTGAATACTCAAAATCCATTGTATTACTAACGTTACAACAAGACTTAGGAAGTGCTGCAAAACTATAAAGATAAACCTGAACAGAGTGTATTAAGTTGAAGTGGATTTGTCAACATCATGAGATTTTCAACTTTGCAGTGAGGCTTGTGTTGTCATGCTGTTGATAGCTAATATTTGAAGTGTAAGCTGATCAATGTGGCAACTTCATGCAACTATTTATTCCTTTGCCTCCATGTTCTGAACATAAAACTGCAAACTGGAGCTGAATACTAGTATACCTGTGGAGTTACAGTTCACTTGCCAAATTGAAACCATTCCATTAACAAAATACTTGCAAGATACACATGTACTTGATACGAACACACAGCACACAAGTTGTGTAAGTAGTTTTTGATCATATTGTAGTGCAGTATTGGCATATAATGATATGTCATCTGAATGTTACATTTCTTAGCTTTAAGCTCTCTTTACTTTGTCTTCCAACCATGATTATTTGTTGAATATCAAAACATTATGGCAAAGTCTAGCTTTTGTTCTGTTGACGTCTTTGACTTGCACACTTATTTGTATTGCTATAGCTGCTAATCTGGTAATGCCCTCGACCAAGGAGGTTTTGACCTCCTAGCTTACCTCAACCATCACAGTACTGTGCCATCTGCAGAAAAGTGGACAAGTCAATTGTGATGATTTTGATTGTACTCTACATGCAGATATGTGCCTCATTAAATTTACAGTGTTGAGCTTCATGTGTGTCTGGGTACTTTTTTTTTTAAATTGAAAACATTAAATTTTTCACTCAACATCTGTGTGATGTTGGTGTGGTTTGCCATCTGAAAAAAGTTGTTGTTGGCATCCTTCTGTCTCGAAGACAATGTTACAATTTTTTTCTGAAAAGGCACAAAATTTCATTTCCAGCATCTGCTTGAAGATTAAGGAATTTGTACTGCCTACCTCTAGAGACTGCTCAGTTATGGATACAATATCTAAGGGGTGGACAAAGAAATATTCATTTGCGGTAGTATAAAAGAACCTACATTTTACAAACTTTTAGAAACACCCCTCCTTGAAAATGGAGCCGACCGGCCACCAATGACCAAAAATCGCAGTATCACGCGAGAGTTGGTTCGGGAAACGAGACGAGGTAGCGTGTCGTGTACTTCCGGTTCCACCTGGGAGGTGATTTTCCTTTCTTGTCGACCGTGAGCTGCTCAAACTGCTCCAAGATGATGGATTTCGGCTTCTTGGACGATGTGCGCCGGATGAACAAACGGCAGGTTAGAAACGGTCTCTGTAATTCTTTTCAAACTGAATACTAGGCTCTAATTTTTCATTTGCAAATGGTCGGCGAAAGAAAATTATCAAACTCCCATATGGTTCTCTGCCACCCCACCCCCCCCACTTCTGCTGCACCCAAATTAATTTCTTCTTGTAAATCATAGCTCAGAAAGAATGACATATAATGTGGGTTTGTCAGTGTTAAGTTGCACCTTAAAGTGTATGTTGGAGCCATATGCATAGTCTTCGTAAGGAGTATGGCGTATTTAGTGTATAGTGTTAGGTCTAGAAAAGATGTAACACATGTAAGTTGGATGTTCGCACCAAAGGTACACGATGTAGACGTGTCTGAGTCAAGGTATATTAACACTACAATACTGTTGGAAAAAAAAAACTGAACCCATGACATAAAAGTACATTATGGTTATCATGATTCCATCATGTTTATATGTCATTTTTTGAGAATTAACATTTGTTATACCAGCCGACAAAGTTTGAATATTTTTATGATTAACATGCTTTCCAGCATTCTTATCCCTGTCACATATGGAAAATATGATATCCATATTGTTCAAATAAGCTAGATCTCACTTGTTTCATCACATCATCACATGCAAAAACTTACGAGAGCAGCATCAGGACTCAATGCTGTTCTCGCAAGTTGTTGCACATGTGTTTAGACAATCGATGAATGCACTTCAAACTGTGAACTACATGTAACTTATTAAGAATACCTGTGTATGTAGATTACCATTGAACATTGTGACACATAATTACACTTAAATTAGCATTACCGTCACCTGTGTTGTTTCCCTGCAGCTGTACTACCAGGTACTGAACTTTGCGATGATCGTGTCATCTGCGCTCATGATCTGGAAAGGTCTGATGGTGGTGACGGGAAGTGAGAGTCCGATCGTGGTCGTTCTCAGGTTAGAAATTCATGAAACTTTGTATTCAAACTCATAATCATACATGTATGCAGGTAAATGTTTGTCTGTAAATTGAGCTAGGTTCCGGTAAGCGATTTGCAGAGAATCGAACGGGGTGAGACTGTTCACGCAGTGAAGGAAATCGCGCGGGTTCGATTCTCTTCACTTGAATGCGGAGCGCGCACAGCGATGGCGAGCCTACACTATTGTGCGAGACTATTCCCTTGGTGATGAAACGCGCACGAGCGATTCTCATCGCTTGAAGGCGGAGCGCGCACGGCGATCGTGAGCCAATATTACCGGCCTACTAGACAAATTAAACGTTCGAATATCTTCAATTCAAGGCGCGAACCCCCGCCATTTTGAAAGACGTCGGGTACGGGCGCTGACACACTTTTGACAGCAATACTTGTCGATAACGTATAGTAGTAAGACTCACTCTATTTCTGGGTTGGCATTTAACCCTTTGCGGGAATGTAGTAACGTTACTAATCACGTAAGTCAGCAACAAAACAGAGACAAATAGCTCACGCAACACCAACATCGTTATTTTCTACTAAAACCTTCTACAAAACAGACTTACATACCACAGCAAATTCATAACCTTACATGAAATATATACAAATACATCCTACCTATGCCGTGTATTCAGAGTTTACGCTACAATCTACAAAACTACTCACCCTTACAACTCACACAACGTTTACAAACTTCGTACAAAATTTACTAGTAGAACATGGGCCGTGATGTGACGCTAAACTACAGTATATCATTCATGAAAACAAATCGAGCGTTTGCTATTTTATAAATATCAAACGAGCGTACAAAACGTAGACCAGCAAGTATCGTATGTATTCAAACTTTACACTACATGCTGAAGTATTTACCGAAGTATTTACAGATTAGTACGAACAAATTTACATAATCACTACGAAATTGTTGGTTAACAAAATGGCGTCTGCCCACGCTATCCTGGCGTCCTTTGCAGTATGTTGCCCGGCATCTCTGTGTTTTCTACCTGAAAGAAAACGCTGTAAAGAAAAGTAAAGACAAGAATTAGCAATGGTTAATTACGAAAGAAATAGGATGGAAAAATCGTCAATAAAGCCAAAGAATGAAATATCAATTGAGTGGACTTAAACAAGTCGAGGATTTAGCGATTACAATCTAGTGGATAAAAGACATATGAAAGAAGGGCGATCTCGCCGAGACAGCCCAGCAGAAGACACAAGAGGCCAAGGAAGGTCTGGACGCCTTCGGGCCCATCAGGTGCACCGTAATTTATTTTTTACATTTGAATATACCACCAAAGCTTCACCCACAGTACATTTAGGTGCATCGTAATTTATTTTTGACATTTGAATATACCGCCAAAACTTGATCCACAGGACATTTAGGTGCATCGTAATTTATTTTTTTCATTTGAATATGCCGCCAAAAGTTGACCCGCAGTGCATGACGGGGTAGCGTCATCTTGCCAAGACACCATGTTTTTCTTTGTCCAAGTAGCGTAGTTAATGTTTCCATGTAGAATTTAGATGCCTATGTACGATATCTCGGCCTGCTATGATAAGAAATTGTGACAAATCAAATGACAGTGTAAATGTATCTGTATTATGATCTATTACTTTTTACATTTAAATGTGCCGCCAAAACTTGACCCGCAGTGCATGACGGTTTAATAGCGTCATCATATCAGGACGCCATGTTTTTCTTTGTCCAAGTAGCGTAGTTAATTTTTCCATGAAGAATTTAGATGCTTATGATAAGAAATTGTGACTAATCAAATGCCAGTGTAAATGTATCTGTAAGATTCTGAACAGTTACTGAAGGTTTATTATTTTTTACATTTAAATATGCCGCCAAAACTTGACCCGCAGTGCCATGTTTTCATGTGTCTGAGTTTATAATACGTAGTTAATGTTTTCACGTAGAATTTAGATTCTGTACGATATCTTTATTCCATCGTGTAATACTTGTACATACATATATCTGAATACTAGTGTTAGCTGCACGTCGTTCGTCCGGCCAGCGCCAGCCTGTAAGTTCATGTACATTTCATCTTCATTTCACTTTAGCGCTGCTCAGACTCAGAGTTAGATCGAAACTGTCGACGTTCCATTTGTACCTGTAGAAAAAGAAAACAATACTATTGATTTAAATTCATGTCCTTTTTCACTCTTGATTATGATACAAATGTCTAAATAAAGGTTCGTAAGTGCATCTCAGTATCATGAGTGCGTTGTTTGTGTCTTGCTCAATCCTAGTACATGTACAATTTATTTGCCCCTCCCTCCGCTGGGTAAGTTACTGGTGCGTAACTTCGGAATGTCGCATATGCCGGGAAGTATAAGATGTGCTGACAAATCTTGACAAATCTATGCTGCTAGAAGTAGAGAACATATATGAGACATACAACACAGCAGGGGACAGCAGAGACACCGACATCACCACGCTGGCTGGAATGAGAGAAGACCTGTCAGAAGGAATCAACAAACAGATGTACATGGCCTTCTCCCAGTACATTGAGAGTACACACCGTTTCGACGTACTCTCCTAGAAACTCCTCCAACAACTCTCAAGCACAAGGAACCAAGAGTTAAATACCAAGAGAGACTATTGACTCTAAAGCGAACCATGTGTTACTCAGCACCAAGAGACCACGTCTAGCGAAATAATAGACGTTAAATGAGGACAACAACAACAACGACAAATGAGCAATTCAGATAATTCAATACAAATGGGCAATACAGATGTGTCTAGTAGGCCGGTAGTATAGTATTGGCTCACGATCGCCGTGCGCGCTCCGCCTTCAAACGATGAGAATCCCGCTCGTGCGCGTTTCATCACCAGGGGAATAGTCTCGCACGATAGTGTAGGCGCGCCATCGCCGTGCGCGCTCCGCATTCAAGTGAAGAGAATCGAACCCGCGCGATTTCCTTCACTGCGTGAACAGTCTCACCCCGTTCGATTCTCTGCAAATCGCTTACCTGTTCTTACCTGGTAAATTAGCACTTGTAACAGTACTAGTAGTAGTACATTGAATGCTTCATTTTTTTTCAACTGATGCCCTGGCCTTCTTCAGATAAACTAGCCCACTTACTTCTGACATGTTCCCTTGCATGGAAACAGGACATCATCACATGGTTGGTGATCCTGAAAGGTGACTGGAGATCTGTATCACTCTTATTGCAATTGTTTCTTATGTAGTTGTCTATTTCTGAAGTGAATGAATGTCTAACCTCAGAAGGATAAGGAAGACCAAATTTAGGGTGTGACCATGCTTTACTGTAGTGTTAACATAAGTATTAATACAGGATTTTTTCCCTGCACCCCTCCAGTGGCAGTATGGAACCAGCCTTCCACAGAGGGGACCTGCTGTTCCTCACTAACTACCAGGAAGATCCCATTCGTGTGGGGGAGATCGTAGTCTTCAAAGTGGAGGGACGGGACATTCCAATTGTACACAGGGTCATCAAGCTGCATGAAAAGTGAGGCTGATATCCAGGACTTGTTACTTGCCAATTACTGTAGAAGAAATACAGTCAGCTAGTGTAAAAGTTTCCTTCAACATTGACACAGATTATGTGCAAAACCAAACCATTTCTGGTATCCTATGTACAAAAATGTAAAAGAACCCAACACACATCAATGGAAATGTGAGTCACAGCCACATTGCACTACTAGTACTAGTACTACTACTACATTTAGCCACTTGTAGCATGATGCAAACAAGCATGATGCTTCGTCTGTCCTGAGTTGAGGATGACTGCTTTACATTTCTCCATGTAGTACAAGGTACCATGAATGAATAATCACAAATTCACAATGAATAAAAAAACATACTGTAAGTTACACGGAGAGAAAGTTTTGTGATTTGAAATTACATGTTGATTTTAGCCTTGTATTTTGATTTAATACCTTTGTTGTGAACTGCTCTTGAAATCTTGCGTTTTTTTTCATCACCAGGGAAGACGGCACTGTGAAGTTCCTGACAAAAGGTGATAACAACTCTGTGGATGACCGAGGCCTGTATGCACCAGGACAGCTCTGGCTCCACAGGAAAGATGTAGTGGGTAGAGCTAGGGGGTAGGTACATCTAGTTGGTGTAAAACAGTCTCTCAATGTCCATGACTCTATGGAACCCTCCCTTCAGACCAGTCGGGTCTGCTAGAAGCATAATTTACATGTTAACAGGCTGGGGGGAAGGATTTCAAAACTTCCATAGAAATTAGTACCCTCTTTAAACTTGTTCATGCTGCCTAACCCTGTAACCAATATAGAATTGATAGCCATACAGCTACTTTAATGTGCTTAAAAGGTTAAAGCAAATATGCTAGAACCACTTTATGTAATACATATTGTTAATATTGCATGTCCTTTTTTCCTTTCAACTTGTGTTGTTCAGCAAACAGTTTCCATTTATGGTAGATTTTCCCATTACAGTTAAGAAATGTTTGTGTAATAAAAGGTATTTACTGATGGAGTGTATTCTATGTTGTTCTCTTCTCCAGGTTTGTGCCTTATGTTGGGATAGTCACCATCTTAATGAATGACTATCCAAAATTCAAGGTGAGTGAGAGAATATTTATCTTGTTATAAAGAATAGCCTGGTTACCATCTTGGTAAATTTTATGCTCACTCTAACTAACAAGAATGTGAACTAGGCTGCTGAAATAGTGCATGATATAGAAAAAAGCAAATACTAGTAGTCTATGGATGCAAGAACTGTCGGTCTTGTCATGTTAATTCATTATTTTTACAAAGTTATGTATGTTCTCCATGTGTCAGTACAGCATATCTTTATGCATTGTTTTTCTTTTGACTGTTGTATTTTGTATTAGACCAAATTTTTCGTCACTCAATATAATGATATGTGAAACAATGCATGTTACAAAAAATACCTTATATATATTTCTATGCTTTGTTTTTCTTATGACGTGTAGATACAGTTTTTAACATGCTTTTTCCTCATTTTTTTCCAGTATGCCATCTTAGCCTGTTTAGGTGCGTTCGTGCTCATACACCGAGAATAACACCAGGAGAAAAGTTGGCTGTAAGCATTCCCTAACAAGTGTTAACAAGTGCAGTAGGAGATTTCAAACTTTGTACAGCCATAAGACATCATAAAAATAACATGGTTCTGACATGAACTCATGAAAAGTGGTCATTATTTTCATAAATGGCATGGAAAGTTAACTTTTATTGCAAATGTTCTCCATAGCCAAGTTGTAAACTTGTTCACAATCTCATATTAGTGTTTGGACTCTAAACAGGTTTGAAATCAAGCTTTAACTGATGTTGAAAAAAGGTTGTAAAGGAACAACATTGAAAGTGATTTCACGGTGCAGTAGTCAGGAAAATTGTCATGTCATGGCTCAGTCAGATGAAGAAAATAGACGTAGTTCCTTGTTTGAGTGTACTTGTACAGGCAATAAGTAAGAAGGTGGTAGTACCATTAAGGTTTTCACAACAATGAAGCACCCATTTTGAAGTTTTTTCTTTGCAGTACAATATATTGAAGACATTTATAACTTCACAAAATGATGATCATTTAATAAAACCTTGCTTTACTCAATGTTGTGCTCAAAGTCGAGATTTCCAGTGCATGTAGTTTCTATGGATACCGTAGGCAAAGATGACCAGAATTATTCTGTATGGACCAATCAAAATGACCAATTGCAGGCAATATTACAAACTGATTGGTCATTCACATGTATGTCCCAGAGACAAATTAGTAACAGAAACAGGATTGGTCCATTTGAAGTGTTGATATTATGCTGTTGTCATGTGCACTGTTACTCCAAGTCCAAGTGTGAAAGGAAAATTGCCAAAAAAAATGAGACAGGTGTATTAATAGACTTATCATCAGAAGTACTCAGTATTTTTCTTGTCTCAACTTGAAAGAGATGTTGTTGATGACTGTTTTAATCACAGGTGTATTATTTTGCTCTTGTCTTTTTGTATCAATGCTGAAAGGCTTGATTTTTGCCATGTTTCAGTTCTAAGTGCTTGCACAATATACTAGTAATCAGACAAGCTTTTCAGTGCATGTAGTATACAGTTCTCGCACAGCTACATGTATCTTGAAACTGGAAAACCAAAAAGCATACAGAAATGCCTGAGATTTCACCAACTTGGGACAAGAACAGAAATACAATCCATTTGGGATAACATTACCTTAAGTCCTTAACTATAATCACGTCAACTCCAAATATCTGGACATATGTTGTGTAGATGTATTTGTAACATCATTGCAAACATTGAATGTTGTAACAAGTAACAATGTTGTAGACTGTGCCAGAATAAGTCAGTTCAGTTCACTATATATTCACAATCTACATATATTTGAAGCTCCCACCAAATTAGGGTTATGTAAAAGTATGAAAGATCTTAATGTTTTTCATAAAATTTATTCATTCTATGATGAGCGTGATAAAATATCTTATTGTAGACATTAGCTCTGTTGGCGAGTAAGACACCTATGGCCATTGGAACCCTGCGAATGTTTATTAACAATTTCTGAAGGAAAAGCACATGAGTGTTATTTTTTTCTCATTATTCTATTGTAGAACTTTGGTGATTGACAAAAAGTTATGTATAATTTCTGTACACTCCACACAATATACACAACACAATGTCACTTTGAAATGGGTTATGATTGTGCAAATACATAGAAGTGCAAATTTCTAGTATTAAGTATATGGAAGTTAAGTATATGTTGTTTTTTTTCATTGCAAAAAATGCAACTATTTACGAGGCTTTTTGAAAAACATAAAAAGCGAGTGTTATGCTACAAAATCAACATATACCATTTAATGTATTTCTTCCAACAAATTCAGACTACTCTTAAGTTTTATTCACAATGCATTGAAACTTGTACGCAATGTGCCAATGATAAAGGGGAAAGGGTCTTTGACAACTGTATTGATTCAGATACAATGTATTTAGTACATAGAGTAAAAACTAAATAAATGTTTCTATGGCAAACAAGAATATACTGTGGTTATTATGGAAAATCACATCAGCTGTGTTAGATTACATTGTAAAACAGCAATACCACTCAAAACTAGCAAACTAAAAATGACAGCCGATTATCGTGGACAATGCTGGCCTCCCTGGCTTAGTCATGCTCTTCAAGCAGCAACAAATATACAGCTTTGATCGCTCCCACCACCTGAACACGTGACTCAATGAGCACTGGATCATAAGTTGTAGCTCTGATGTAGATGGTTTCGTTGATACTTAATTTGAGGGTGTGACTCTTTACCCTAAAAATTTGTCCAACTGTATGACCAATAACACAAATCATCAATCATGGTAGAACAATACAAAGTTTTATCAATCTAGAGTACACTTTTCGTTCAAAACTATATAAATGATAACTCCATCGATGGCAGTATGATTTGAAAAGTTACTGCGCCCTCCTCCGCTCGAAGTGTCGTGCACCTGTAATGGCCAGAAGCGCCATCTAGCGATATTCTGGGGTCTTTGCTGCTGCCGGGCATTCCTTCTTGGAGGCCTTGAAACAGTTGACAGTGTAAAATGGGGTTGTCGCATCTTGGACCGGTTGTACCAGTCATTAATGGCACAGGTCATGGAATAAATGACCCGTTCATAACAACCTGCCTGATTGAAGACCCCAAGGCTACACAATTATGCAGGAATGTTTTGATTTCTCTCTGTCTATCTCTCGCTCTCTGTATATTTGTGTGTGTGTGTGTGTGTGTGTGTGTGTGTGTGTGTGTGTGTGTGTGTGTGCGTGTGTGCTTGTGCGTGTGTGGCCTTGCTCACTATTTTACAAGTCTTTGGGGGTATGAAGGAATATTAATAGCAATGGATACTATGTTGCCACCGGTAGAACAGCTTTGAGATTAGTACCCAGAGCTGTCAATCAAAATAACGTTAAAGATTTTGTCGAGAGTTGTAGTAAAAATTTGACAAAAAAGGGACAATGGTGTCTTGTGCCCTGTCTGGACGTTTTGTGTCAGACGATTCTGCGAGGTCAATGGTTTATTGTAGTGACGTCAGAGCTGACGTAACAAGCATTGAGGACTAGGGTGTGTGCACGCGCGGGTCAACAAGGCCATGTATCCTTCATGATGACAACCACACGATGATAAAGCAAATTAACTCAGCAATTTCATTAAGGTACGTGTTTTATTTTCAAGGAAATATTCCTTTGCTAATAGATTTGTCTTTGTTACCTACTTTGTAAACGTAGGAAACCTTATCAAGAATAGCATCTAAACAATCATCAAGCAAACGTCGTTTGCCTGCGGTTTATCAAAGACATCTACACCAAGATCTTTAACAATGTTGTGTTGTGCATATCCAGGTGGATTTAACGAAGCATATGCTTATCATTGCTTTTGACAGCGAGTTGTTAGATACGGCAGAAGGAGGTGAGAAGTATTTGCGGGTGTCTAGATAATGTTGGACAGCTTCATGAAAGTTGACATTGCTCTGGCCCTGAAAACTTCACCGATACGCAAAAAAAGGTTGGTAAATATTCATACTAAATTCACTATATTACTTGGAGTTATATAATCATGTTCAACTTTCTAACTTTCTATAGCCTTTTTATAGCCATTTAAAAGATTCCCCTTTTGAATTTTGTTTGTGTATTATTACAAATCTAAGCATTTTACTTCAATCTCTGCTACTTAAGTATCCAGTCTCTGTGTGTGTGTGTTTGTGTGTGTGTGTGTGTGTTTCTGTCTGTCTCTCTGAGTCATCTGTGTCTATCCGTGACCACATGATTCCATTCTATTAAACATTCCCACAATTAACGTAACAGTACAGTATCAACTGCTAACCTGAAGTATTTAGAATCGTAAAAATATAACTATGCCCACTTTGCCCCCGTCCCGATCACCCTAACTCCCTGATATTCAACATTATTTCGTTCCTTCTAGAAGCACCATATTTAGGATGGATATCAACCGTATACAGTACGCATTCCTGTTCTTCGTCGCCTTATCTGGGAGCTATTTTATGGGACTGATCACAACACTTCGGTCTGCGTAAGTAACCTATATGTTAATTATTTTTTTACTGTCTGTACCCTTGCAATTTGCCTACAGGCATGAATTTGCAAATAAGTAAATAAATTATCCGTTGTCCAAGTACTTGACTTGGCAAAAATATGGATACTGGTGTTGTTAACTGTGCAGCTGTGGCCATTTTGTTCAATCATTTTTGTAGTGTGAAAATACAGTGAAATGTGGGTTACATAATTCTCCATAGGCATTGATCATTAGGTCAACTGTTCCAGCAAATGATTATCGATTAGCCTGATTAAATCTCGCTTATAGCAGCCCGCCAAACATCCGCCGGCCCCCAGTTTGATTTGATCGGCTGCCATATTAACGCAGTATAGCTGTTCTTAACTTGCACAGGCCACTTAAGGGCTGTATTTGATAAAGCGATATAATCTCTATCAGACTTGAATTGTTGGAAAAGAAGCCGATCTAGAGATTGACCAAATTAACTGAACCATGGCAGAGTAGTTAGCTGACAAATGAGTTATGTATTAGAATCCAACTCCTTGGCCGTGAGTTTCATCTTTAATAAGGCATTGGGATGCGCGCACCTTATTATTCAAATAGACAATGTCCTTTTCACAGGCCTCCAATCCCTATCCAAACTAAGGGACCGCCTGGCTCCGAGATACTGCAGGGAGTGCCGCAGGTCGGGGAGCTGAAGCTGGTGCGGGTGAGGTCTTAGTTTACTAATTCGATTACTTGTTGAAGTAACGTTAATAGGATACAGATAGACAAGAAATTCTTGTCGATTTCATTTTGACGGAGAGTCTAGCCTGACTACATACAACACGCTGCTAGCAGCCCTTTTGCTTATCCAGGCTCATAGAATTCGAAGCTTAAAATACAAGCTAGACTATATGGCATGCTATGTCTAAAAGGGGAAAGCAAACGATTTCGTACACTCATATGCCTGAGCACTATGCACTTTGTCATTTTTCAAATGACATAAGAAAAAATTCATTACTTTTAGCTAATATTGTCAGTTCTTATAACCAGAGAATCGCGACTTTGCTATGATATGCATGTTATTACCTGTTCTATCTACAGAGGAACGATGTTGCGTTGGAAAATCACAAACTTGTAGCAGCGGAAAATGGAGAAGGCGAAGCCATCGAGTTTGAATGGGGGAAGGGTCCTCCAACCTCGGAAGAGATGAGAGAGTCGTTGGGGA
>NC_049981.1:14978822-14995558 GCF_000003815.2 Branchiostoma floridae | reverse complement strand
TGATGAAGAAAAGGAGGACCATGCTGATAAACAGTCTGGTGGTGATAAGGAAGACAAGTCTGAAGAGAAAGAGGAAGAAAACAAGAAGAATGCAGACGAACCAATAAACGACAATATAGATGATGACAATGATATCAGGTACGTGTATAAGTGTTGTCATTTCATACGAGTGAAAAGTCGTCCCAGTTTGCAAATACTAGTAAGTAATTAACAGTACAACTATGTGGAGTGCCGCTTCACAGTTTGAATTAAGTATGCACAGTGTGATGCAATGAAATAAAACATATCTGAACAGAATTATGATCTAGACAAGAACTGTTTAGAGTAAGGGGCCTTCATCTTTGACCCTGCGCAAACGTAAACTAGCTTGAAGCTAAAAAAAAAAGCAAAATAAACATCTCCCTGTCTTTTTCACAGATCTTTGATTTCCTCAAAGATGCCACCTGGATTAGATCTCGTGGACTTCAACAACATCGAGATTGATGTGAAGAAATGTTTTGATAAACTTCAGTACATCGCTGGCTGCAATCGCGACAATGCCATGAAAAGGCAAAGGACATGCGCAGTTGTCGGCAACAGCGGCATCATCTCCCAGTCCGGCTGCGGCAAAGCCATCGATGAGCACGATTTCGTCATCAGGATGAACTTTCCAAATTTGAAAGATCACAAAAAAGACGTTGGTGAGAAGACCAGCCTAATGGTAGTGGGCCGTCACGTACTGAGCATTATGTACAAGTGTATTAAAGACAAACACGACTGCAAGGTGTTGAAAAGGCTGGACGATCAGGATCAAACGTACGTCTACCACCCAGAACCCCTCGTAGACCTGGAGACCAGAACGCCTCGCAGGCCCTACAAGAAGTTCACTTACATCAAGAAATATGTCAGCACAAAGACGAACGTTGTCAACTTTCTCTATTCCATGTCCAGTGCCATCGAAAGAATTAAAGAGTAAGTAAGAATATATATCTTGTAAAGTTGTTAAAAATTACTTTTCCCGTATCAAAGGCCAGTAAATAGTGTATAGTGAATGCTTACTTTAACATTCACAGCTATGATACTTTATTTTTCTTTTATTTACATGTATTTTAATGTAATAATTTCTTCGTCTTGGATACTATCAGGCTTGGGAAAAGTCTAGCTGAACGTTTTCCGGAGACACCAAGCAACGGCGCTGTTGCGTATTCCTTAGCACTGTCCTTCTGTGATCAAGTGGATCTTTACGGATTCTTCCCCTTCAAAAAGTACCAGGTAATACTAATCTATCTTTGATGAAAATCAGCAGTGATTTTCTGTTTCCTCGTTGTTTAATTGTACAGCCTTGTAGGTTATACTATTGACTGGATTCCCGATAAAATGGGTATTTTCACAGTAGGGATTAATTTGCGTCTTTTGTTTCAATGTCAAGACGTTAATCTTCATGTGGGATCTCTGTGTAAATGAACTATACAAATAACAAAAAAAAATCTTTTTTTCCACAAGGACAAGACAGTATCCCAACATTACCACGGCGACCCTGAGCTGGCAGGAGATGAGTTTAACGAGGCCGCGCTAGAGCAGGAGTGGGGCTACATGAGAGAGTTAGAGTCCAGGGGCGCACTCAGCTTCCACATTGATACATGTCAAAGTAAAAAGGACAAATAGTAGATCCGCATTTTGGTTATATAATACATGTAAGATTATGTTGTATGTTCAGGACAATAAAATTGAAATCACAATTTTGTGGTAATTTAGTAAGTAGATTTGACATATAGAATATGTCGTCAAGGCAAATATACAGGTGTGTGAAGCTATATTGTTTAATAACGCTAAAGGCCTGCTAAATTATGTAAGTAAGTCAAAATCGTCATCGAAAAAAAAAAGGAAACTGAGAAAAATGTAGAATACATATTTTCTGTGATGCCCGAAAATTCCAATAACGAAGCTAATTATACGGGATAGATGAGCTGATATGAGAAACCCCTGGAGTCATGTGCAATTATTATGTAGTATCTGTTACATTCTTTCATAATAAAGACGAGAAATAGATATTTTCACGTTTTCTTCATTTCTACCTGCTTTTAAAATCGTTCAATTCAGGGACATGTGAATCACTACTCGACGAGAAGATTTTAGACTTGCTAGTCCAGGAGGAAATTATCAGATATGAGTTTTAGAAAGTGAGAAACGTGGCTCACCCTGTACATAACTAGTACAGTATCGTAGTATCAAATATAGCTTGATGTCTCTCGATCATTTTAAGGTAAGTAATTGTATACTCCACGTGGAACATCGTGGTTCATCGTGTCTTCATATAAATGTATGCAAATTAGGCAATTATGCCCCAAATTAAAAATAGAGCAGCAAAACTTGAGCAAAATGCTTGGCAACGATCACCAAACTTTGTGAAAGTCACAAGAAACTGAAATAGACTTAGATCCTCCTCTTTAGATGTTAAGATTTAAAGATTGTTGAAAAATCAAGGATGGTGGCCCTTTTCAAAGGTTACGGTCGACAGGTTTTCTCTCATGGCAACTGTGTCTTGCCCTGGAGCAAGATGGCAACCATTTGGGGTCAAAGGGTACATTCGACAAGTCTGGCAAGTTATTTGCACTGAGACGGAAACATTAAAAGGTCAGACGACAGGAGAACATGTCCTGAAGCAAGGTATGGCAAGATTGGGCCCTTTAGGTCAAAGGTTACACTCTTACAGCCAACTTGTTCAACTTGTTTTGTAGATGTAAACAAAGATGGCGGCACGTTTAGGTCAAAGATTATGTTGACATTTGAAAGATATCATAACAGATTCATTTATCAGTTTTATGGTGTCTCATCTTGATATTTACAAACTGGAATCGAAGAGAATACTTATTGTATATATTATACTGCTTATTTCACTGTATCTCATGCATACTGTAGATTCGTTTGATTAAAGAATACAAACTTTAGATAGTTTGATTAGTTATAATCACGATTACGATTGATTACAATTACCACAAAAAAATCAATGCAGCGATTCCATGAAAAGCTGCCAGCTAGCGTTTAAGTAGTAAACCAATCAAACAGAGACATCGCATTTGACCTTCTCGACGCCCTACAGTATAACGCACGTAACTGTAGCATTATAAGTAGAATACTAGTACTGGAAGTTTACATTCAAATCATGGGTAACTATGTCCTGGAGTGCGTATATAAACTAACTAATAAAGCATCGCTATCGTAAACCCTAACAAGTGCGTGAATAGTATCATAAGAGCAGCAAATGAAAGAATATCTCGACATAATCTTCGTTTGTGCTAAATCATTATGACTTAAGCGACTACCCCGTAATGTTCAAGTTGGTACTTCCCAATATTTCTGACATATATAACTCTCGAAGTTTCACTCCCGATGACAACATTCTAATACAAATCTAGACATTCAGATGTCTTTTCCTTACATACGTTCACAACAAGAAAAAGAACTGTTATGACGGCCGTACCATATCATTACAAGGTCAAGCTTGTATAAAGGCAGAGATAATTATCCAAGATGGCGCTTGGAGCCAGATCCATGCAAAACATCTTCCTGGTGTTGATTATTGTCACTGCGAGCTACCTGTGTGGATTGATGAGCGCTCTGTTAAGCAGGTGAGACATGTTTTGTCATAGGTTAGATAGGGAAGGAAGAGAGAAAAGGAGAGCATGTTATGTCCCCAGTATGGCTAATTACACAGGCTGGCCAACATTTTTCTCGATATGTGTGTTGGTTTCTTATACACTTAATCTTTGTAGTATCAGTTGATAAGCTGTTGAAGTGTACCAATGTCAGGTGAATATATAATCTCTTCGATCACTTCACCTAGAACAAGAGCATCATGCAGCAACTGGTTTAACATAGATATTAATCTCAGTCTTCTTATTGAGTCCATTCTTCGTGCATACCTTTGTGTATGTGTCTGTGAGTATGTGCATGTCTGTGTGAGTGTGAGTGAGTGTATGTGAGAGTGTGTGTGAGTATCTTTGTAGATGCGTCTATGCGTATGTGCACATCTGTGTGTGCGTGCATGTATTATATGATCTTATTTGCAAATATGCGTGCATGTATATATATAAAGTGCATATGTGCGTATGTACATGTGTCTGTGTATAGAATGGATGAATTAATTAATTAATTAATATTTATCAACTTGCTAAATCAAGTAGCTCAGCCTACATATGCTGGTAAGACATTCAAACAAGAAACACATCGCAAAAAGTTTCATGAAATGGAACATAAGCTATAAACAATAATGATAAACTAGAAAGCCAAATTTTTCGCGAAAATCCAGAATGTCTTCTCCGATGCCTTTTGTCAAGCTACTCACACACACACACAATACTACAGTACCACTAGGCTCACCCTAGTATTGTATGGGATTTAAAAAAAAACTACATCTACTTGGTATTTGGACCAAATCATTGACTTAAGTGTAATATGAGTATTCTATACCATTAGGCCAGCCCTATATACAATGTAGCTATAAAAGAATACATAATAGAATGCTCATATTTACAACAACAGCTACTATCTAACCTAACGCCCGATAGGATACGAATTGCTCATATTTAAAACATCAGGTGATATTCTAAACACAGAGAAAGGATATTACGCAGGGTGGAGCTCAACACAAATGATATTATGACCTGTACTTACACAAAAATTAACTAATGTTAAGTAAAAGTAACACTAAAAGTGACAAACCAAATGAGAACTACAAATAAAACAATTCTATGATAAAATTCATTCTAATCTATTGGATCACCCATGTGTGTGTGTTTATGTGTGCATGTGTATGTATGCATGTATGTGTGTGTGTGTGTATGTGTATTTACAAGCTGCAGCTGGTGAGTTTTTTATTCTTATTTTGATAGAAGCGTAGATATCCATATGAAATTAAAAAGAAATCTAAGATCTCATGACGTCACCAACGTATTCTGTCACATCAAGGTCATTAAACTCGAGGGACAGAGGTATATACATGTACTAGATATTCAAGATGGCGAATCAAGGTGGTATCCGAAACATCTTTTTGATCTTGCTCCTGGTTACCGCTAGCTACCTGTGTGGACTGATGAGCCATCTACTTAGCAGGTGAGGCTATGGTAGACACCTTGGTAAGCTGGGTAAACACACTATCCCTTACCCCATACACCTAGTGCAACAGGTAAATCATGGCCGAGGGTGGTACCACTTAAACGAACAATTATCAATTGACACATAACAAGGCAAAGCGATCACATTCAAACGACAATTAGCAGACAAAATGTAACAATCAGGACAAACATACGTTACCGATATATTTGGAGTTTGTATGTGCGCGATCGTGTGTATCTGTGTGTGTGTGTGTGTGTCTGCTCGCCTGCGTGTGTGTACGCGTACGTGTGTGTCACAGTGACTGTATGTGTGTATTTGTGTATGTATGTGTGTGAGTATGTGTGTTTGTGTGTGTGTAATTCAGTTTTTGTGTTTGTATCTTAATGTGTTTATAATTGGGCGCCACAATATTTAATTCATTTACGCTAAAAAAACAACACTGTTTTGCACATATAACCGCTGTTTGTTTTTCTATGTCATTCCCTATTACTATATACAAGTGCGTTTTTGTATACATGTATCTTGTACTAAACTGTGAACAGCAAGAAACATAACTTAACTGTTTTAGGTTCATGACGTAGACACCGTATTTCGTCACTACCAGGTCAAACGTATATTATACAAGGGGCAGAGTTAGATGTGAATCATTGAAGATGGCGAGTGAAACTCATATCATTCAGAACATATTCCTGGTGCTGGTTCTTGTCACTGCTGGCTACCTGTGTGGACTGATGAACGCTATCAGACTCAGTAGGTAAGGTTTGTATCGGCGACATAATCTGTAGTTAACGTTATGAAGGTAAACTGGGAAATGTTGAATAAACAGTATCGACGAACTCAGACACCTGAAATAATGGCAGGCGGGGCGGTACCGGTCTGGTAGACATGTGTATGGAGTGTATTCTGACTGCTTGACTCTGTGTGTTTGCGTCTGCGTCCGCGTGTGAGTTTGTGTTTGTTTGTTTGTTTGTTTGTGTGTGTGTGTGTGTGTGTGTGTGTGTGTGTGTGTGTGTGTGTAGTGTGTTTCATATAGAATCGTCCAATACCACCCCCCCCACCCCCAGTTCTGATCACATTTTCACCAACCCTTGTGTAGGGAGATCGACAACGCACCCAGAGCCTGGTGGGAGGAATCACGCGTGTACACGGGTAATAAACGGGATGTCGTAGTTAGCCCTCCTAGAGAAGCATCACACGGACGCCAACAGGACAAGGGGGACGAAGTTGTAGCCGTCCCCCCTCAGGCACCTGTAATGGAACCTCCCGGAGAGAGTAACCCTGCAGTTGGGGACGAAGAAACAGAAGAAGAGGACAGTCATAAGAGTGAAGACAAGGAGGAAGCGGGTAAGGAAGAAAACGAAAACGATGAGAAAGGAAAAAGTGATGAAGACTCGAATGATAATGTGGAGGATGATATAAAAGATGTCATGGAGGTTATTCAGCACAGGCCGGCCGTGAAGAAACAGAAGAAATCTGTTGAGGGAGACAATAAGGATCTACGGGATCTTCACTTTAATGAAGAGTACAGAGCCAAGTATTTTAAGAACGCCCCGAAAATCAGGTACGTACAATCACTCACTCACTACGTACAATATGTTGAGCAATGTGAATTCAAAACAATGTGATAGAAGAAAACGACATTTTCAAGAAAAGGTAGAATATCTTCATATCACTGTAATTGTACTTTAGTACCTGAACTTAGATTGCAAGACCATAAATACAAGATAAAGGTCTTTTATTTATTGATTATTTATTGTTGATTTGTCCCCAGAACCGTTATGAACAGAATACTCCACGTGACACAAGACGTCGTGTTCTTCTCAGGGTTCGATGACGATGTGGATAACTGCTTCATGAATGGACAGTTTAAACAGGGTGTGTATTCACTTTCAGTTATTGCTTGGCCAGGCAAATACATTTCTGGTCCAGGTTGTGGTCTGTTTTTGTATCCCCCTTAACGACCCATCACATAGACACAGAAAGGCTGAAATAAGTATAAGTTATCCAACAAGTAGCAAGTAAAGTCCTCCACATACCTATGTTTAGATTCAGTCACATTTGGGACCGCATTATATTGCCCCGGTGACACGTAGCGGCAAGTGGTGATTGGGTGCATTTTACATTGTGGTCTACAGGAAGGAAGGCGGAGGGCTACCACAAAGCTTTTTACTGAAACTTATTTTTCACTACACAAATTTTTGTTTAGACAAACTTGGATCCGGTGCATGCTTTGCATTGACAGCGCAAGACTTAACGTGATTTTATTTAAAAGAAGATCATTAAGATTGTTCGTTCACTTTATTTTGTATCTAAATGTTTGTAAAATACAGGGTGCCATTCTACCTCACCTTTGAAGCACTACGCCACCTGCGCAGTGGTGGGGGGAAGCGGCATCCTGACGGGCAGCTCATGTGGACCGGAAATCGACAAGCACGACTTCGTCATCAGATTCAACCTGCCACACATATGGGCATACAAGGTGCATATGGCAACAACGTGGTGTATTCATTTTACATTTCTAACATTTTACATTTCTAACGGCCAGAGAAATACATCTTAAGCAAAAGACGACCTGTTTTCATGAATATCTTATGTATTGTTATATCCTTATCATATCATGCCCAACAATTGTGTATGATTAAAGGTTGGTAACTTTTACAACACGTTTGGTAACTAATAAAAACGATATGTTTACTATATGTATTTTTTTATTAAGTCTTTGGTTGAATATCTAATGCCTAGATACTTATGCTCAACTTTTAGTTGAGTGTGTTCATCTCCAAAATGTACAACTACTCAACAAGTAGTTGAGTGTGTTCACCTCCAAAATCTCACCCATAAGCGAAGAGCAGAGGATACAGTGTGTGCCGTTTTAGACGTTTTTGGTATCACCCGGTTGGAGTTTTAACCCCCGGTATTCCAAACACTCTACTCATATATAGGCCATTCTGAGGGTTTTCCCAATCTCTCTATATATAGCTACTTCCACGTGCTTGCATGTGTTACATTTCCAGGAAGATGTTGGGACGAAGGTGAACATGACAGTGTTGGACAACTATGCCCTGAAAACCATCGACGAGAAGATGATATTAGAGCCGGAAGTCTTACTGGAACATTTCCCACAGTTCAACAACTCCCTCCTCTTCTACTCCAAGACGATATATGAACCGAAGAAGGGCAAACACGGTCTTGGTTCTTACCAAAGGTACGGACGTTTTTAATTTCAACATGCCAAGCAGGTAGCCTTCCTCGCAGACTTCTGGAGCGGCAGAGATTATTTTTGGAAGAAGCGCTGCACGATTTATACATGGGAAAGTTTTACCGCACCCAGTCGAAACTCCCAACGTTAAGAACATTAGCCCATGTTGAAAATTGAACGTGAATCAGCGCTAACCAAAATAATAAACGCCGCCGCAGAAGGATTTTGCGAATGAGGCTACCAATGAAAGACCCTTGCGTACTGGGCTCGGATCTCCTTCTCACTGCGTTGTCATATATATATATATATATATATATATAGGCCAGCCTTCACCAGCCAATCACGTCACAGCCATCGGTCAAGAGGCTACGTGATTGGCTGATGACTACTCCTCCTCCAACAGTGAGGGCAGTATCTGACTGGCTGATGGGTAAGCAATGCTATCGCAGCGAACAGGGCGGACGGCGCCGATACGCCATGGTCGATGACTGGCATATACCATCAGCTGTCCTGGCACGAGAGGACGCTGTTTATAGGAGTTGATATTAGTGGTGCGTACCTAAAGCCTGGACTTGGAATTGGACCTAAAATGTTTAGGTCCAAGTCCAAAAAAGCCCTAAACGTCCGGAGCCAAGTCCGGACTTGCAAAAAGCAATCTGTCACTTATATTCCCTTTTTTTGTTCTAAACCATCTGAAACCTTCTATATGCAGCGAATTTTGCACTGGAAAAAAGCAACAAAAAAAGTTCGTGTTTACACTGGCTGTCTATAATTTTTCACATTGCATTTCAATTCATGCTAACATGCAATTTTATATGCACCCCCCCCCCTCAAAAAAGTGCACAGAATATATGCAATGATGGGTTCAGGTCCGGACTTTAACCTGAACTGCTGGACCTGAATCCGGACCTGAACCTGAAATTGAGTTTAGGTACGCACCACTAGTTGATATGCATATTCCTCCTACATGCATTCTGTTATGTGGAATATACATCATGACCATATGCATCCACCTGATATTGCTGTCATCGTCATGGGATTTCTACCATCTTCTGTCAATAAAGATTGGATTTTCATGATGTCAACACATCAGTGTCGAAACATACATGAAGTAAACTAACTAATTGTTACCCATTAGATACAAAAGAGTCGACACTTTCCTGCTAGACCATAAGTTCAACATCACACTGGCATATGCGATGAAAGACTTCAAGAACGTCACAGAGAAGTAAGTCGTTTTAGATGAGACGTTGTTTTACCTTGTGCATGTATATTCTAAGTAACTTTCATAAGTGCTTTAACTATTCGGCGAAGGTTTTGTAACATAATATGTCATGAAACCTATATTATGAAGTTTTGATCAGTGTAACAGAAAACTTTCATTATGAATTTCACGACCTTTTATACCATGCAATTTGTTGGTACTCTAGTATTTGTGATCTTTGCAAATGCATGCAATAGTAACGACGTCTAAACGAAACAAATCATACAAAAAGTAATCAAGTATAAAGCCAGATGATTACATGGAGTATGTGAATCGCGTCTTCATAATAAAATAACGCAATTCTAATGCGCCGATGTAGGTTAACGTTAGATATCCATGTAATGAAATACGTAATTAGATGACAATCACTCAGGTACCTGGGTAGAGCTACGTACATGGAACGTCAGACCGTAACTGTTATCTTATATGTGATATTAATGATGATAACTTCATTTGCAAACAATATTATTCAGCCTGAATATACAAAACAAAGAAAAGTTGGATACATGAATAAATAGAGGTTAGTTAGCGACTACTCTAAATGAAGCTACTAAAGGTTATTTTTGTTACATCTACCAGGTTATTGAACATGGTGTTCCCTGGGTTCGAATCGCCCACGATAGGCCTGCTGAGTTACCTGATGGCACTGACCTTCTGTGATGACGTGGACATCTACGGCTTCTATCCCTTCATGGTATGTACACTGTATGGTAGTCAAATCATTGAACAGGCTGGCACAAACGGTGATGCCAGTATTAATGTTTTCGATTAGAACCGATGTTTTGGTATCGATGCCCTGTTATCACATAATATATACATATTGATACTTTGTATTTGTATGGCTGTACTTTGCCCGATAGAGGTTGGATGTACAATAAAGGTTATTTTCATTATCGTTATCATCACTGACGGTACATGTTTATGTCTCAGGCCGACCAGAACGGCAACCCAGTGCAGTTCCACTACCACGGCGCCCCGATTCCAAAGGAGTTCTCGGCCGGGAAGGCCCCGCACCTCTTCGACTCCGAGTACCACCTGATGAGCTATATGAACTCCAAGGACGTGGTCAGGGTAACCGTCGGCAAATGTCAAGGACTCGGCAAGAAAACCAAGTTACCCCCGCCTCCGTCATAACCGTCCTGCCACCATTTTGGATACAAACACAATCTCTAAGCAGACGTTGGAGTAGATAATATAGCAGGCTTACGTTTTTACATCTTATCTTGCTAATCTCGATATTAGTGATCATGCTGACAAGCTTATTGTGAATATTGTAGTGAATTCTTGCCCGGAAGCTAACGAAAGCGCAATGACAATGTGGCGTGAGTGGCTAAATGCTAGATCTTAATTCTTTTGGTTCTAGCATTTTTAGACACACACTAGTAAGTCTTGGTTCTTGATGCAGAAACTGTGTTTGTATAATTATCTAGCCAACCCGCATGTTTGCTGATAATTAGGCACTGCGCACTCGCCCATTCATGGTAGCTGACATGGAAAAAATCGAGTCACGCCAATCTTTGATTGAGAACATATTTAAACAACACAAGATGTACAAATGTATGTTGACACAAAAAATGAGACCTAATTTATTAAATTTGTACAAGAGTCTAACCATGCCTTATTGGTATTGAGGAATAATGATATAGACATCCCATAATTGACATGTATTTAACATAATTAACATCAGATATATCAAATTGAGCATGCAGGCGTTACAGGAAGAGACAAACAGATAAGCACGATGTTTCAAATCGTTTATATGGTTCTGACATAGTACGGTTATGGGAAAGATTAGGTTTGTATTGTTTCAGAGAGTTTTGCATTATGAAGATTGTTACCATGGTCAGTTTTGTTATTAAAATATTTACAATAATGTACCCCTTTTTGTATTTTTTTATTCAGTTTTTATTTTTAATATCTACATTATACGATTTAACAACTTGGCATCAGTTGAACAGCAAGTAAATGTTCTATTGTCAAACTTGATAAAAGTGAGTGCGACTGAGAACGAAAAACAACGAAAAATTCTACTGAACAAAGCAATCCTTTAATATGTATTTACCTATTTTGCACTGAGAGAACTGTCAACTATTAAGATATAGCCAATCTGCTTACGTCTTTTGGAATCTGCTGTACTTAAAAAAACAAAACAAGAAGTTTTACATGATGTCACAGTGGATGACTTCCGGGGCAACGAGTCTCCCTCAGGTGCTATAGAAACCTGTTGGACCGAACCATAATGACCAAAACAAGTACGTACACCCGCATTCAACACCCGCATTCTCACGGTAACCAAGGAACCTTCTAGCCCGGGGAACGACTCGAAGCTACACATCCTTTTTTGACGAAACACCATGAGAAACTGAGAGAACAGGACGACTCTGATCAAGTTGTAGTCACAATCGTTTGGACGTTGTTGGAACGAGTGGGGAGGGGGGCAACCTTGTCCTATATAAAATAGCCCAGTGATTCTTATTTACTGAGTTTGCTGCACCTAAACTGCACACGGAGTTGAACGACTTGTTTTTTTTATCAATATGCTTTGTCATTATCTGAACAAGTATCAGTAACGAAAGAGCACGAGTGCAGAGAGGTAGTGTCTATTTTGTCAACAATTGAGACTTACAATATATTCTTCCCGGCCCGGCAGAGGATCAACTCCCGTCAGACCTGGTGAACGAGTAAGTATCATTTGATGTTGTTGTTTACGTAGTTGCTTTAGAATGGATCTTGACTCTTTCTGTGAATGAAAATCAATCAACACCTCGGTGGTTTTGTTGAGAAATTTTATACCTGTATTATGAGTAGGGCGAGTGGTGATTATCACATACATCTATCGAAAAGATCCCCTCCCCCCTCCCAAAACCAGTCATAGTTTACAGACAATGTATAGGATAGTAAGATATAGACGTTTTATATTATACCTTACCATTAGCTTTACTATCTATTCCTCACTGCACGAAGTAGAGACTCAATTTCCGGGTCCAACATTAAAACGTAACATCTATTATCATAATACCGGTACGTTTACGACGATTTCTCTAGCCATACTGATTTGACAAATTGTCAACGCATCATTTTCTCCAGTTACATGTTGCTGTTATAGGTTACCCTTGCCACTTCTTCTGTGTAACTTTTCTGCCACTCTTGTCCTGCTAAAAGCGTAATATTGTAATTGTAACACGCCGCGGAATTACACGGCGAACGGGCGCGTGGTTGGGAGGGGGTACAAAATACCGGTAGGAAGAAACACGGCACAATTAACTGCCGCTATGTACATTTATACATCCTCTGATGTTCCTTCCTTTTCTGTCAGTAAATGCATAAAACATAAACCTGCATGAGCATACAAAATGTCATGAGAAAACGGACGTATACTGTCAAGAATTTTCATTTAACTTCTGTCCGTCACAACCGCTATGACGTAACACTTCACTGCTAGCGTAGATATAAAAATGGCGGGAAAATGGCTGCGTACGTTCAATTTTGCCCATTCAGTCGTAGATCCGGGCTATTATGCAACGGTTCTTCACACTTTTACATGAGTTGTAGGTCACCAACAGAAATTCAAGATTGTTGTTGAATCATGTTCGTCTTGTGCCGTGAGCATGTGTAATTATGATCTATATAAATTTGGCAATGAATGTGACAGTGTGTTCGTCCCACGACGAGCTGCCTACCCCGAAATTAAAAAAAAAAGTATACTGAAAACTTTTGGCCTTGTTGTCTTCGAATGCATTGTTATCGATGCTTTGTAAATGGTGTATTGGACACCTAGATGTCTGAAGTGTGCACAGCTCAGAAATAACTATTGTTGCATGTGTAGATCTATTTAAGTTCCAGTATTTTTAATCTACCGGTATAAGTCTTACTACCGGTATTATGCCAATAAAACGTACAAAGAACACAGCGTCAACGTGAATGAGTGCAACATTTCTAACCACTCGTGCAGGTCAGAGGGGCGACTCCGCATGCATGTGTGTTTGAGATGTGAACTATAGGCTGTAGATATCCTTCCATCTCCAATGTTGGTAGAAAATGTCTAATTATTACATAGAACAGTTGCCCTTTTCGCGAGCATATTGGATATCATCGTGTATGACATGTAACGTTACTATGAGTAGACTCATTATACGTAATTTGTCTTAAAGCAATGTCTAGTATTCCTACTGACTACACAGTGTGTGTCCTGACATGATAATTTCTGTTCTTGTAAGTAAAGTAACCACAGCCATATGATTTCTTTTGAAACAACAAAAACATTGTATGTATTAACTCCTTGGAAGCAAGGTTCGTTTTTGAAGATTTTGTGCCCATTACAGACCGCCTCATCGTTAAGTATAGCAAGTTGTAAAATGTCCAGGGCATGTTTATCTTGGAAGAAACCTTCCAAGAACCTTCTCGCCCAAGGCTAGGTCACCAAAATTACCGATCCAGTGCCCCACTAATTGACCGTTGAAAGACTGTTTTTGCAAACCTGTACCCATAACAGACCTCCTCCGCGCTAGATATGACAATTTGTAAAAGGTCATTCTAATGGTTACACGTCTAAGACGTGTTTTTCTGAGACCACAAAGAAACCTTCTCGCCCTAGGCGAGATCACCCAAATTACCTTTCCATCGTTCCCCTAATTGACCGGTTGAAAGACTGGCGGCGTGCATTAGCAGTTCAGAGCTCGAGTACATTGCTCATATGTATCTTTTTAAAATCATGTAGGAATTGGAACCTTATCTAAAAAAAGTTATGATACAACAGAAAAATTCTGTGGAACAAAGAAAAGATATCGAGGTAGCTTGGAGATTTAGATTTTAAACGCGGTGTCGTTATAGCCATGTATAACGAAAATGTCATCTTCAATTTCATCTAGGGATTTCACATTTCTTACACCATCACAATGGGACAGTAGTACAGTACCGAGACCGGACAGTACTGCAGTACAGTGTCTGAACGGGACAACAGTACAGTACTGAGACGGGACAGTACTGCAGTACAGTACCTGGACGGGACAGTAGTACAGTACCGAGACGGGGCAGTAGTATAGTACAGTGCAGAGACTAGACAGTAGTGCAGTACAGTACCGAAACGGGACAGTGGTATAGTACAGTGCAGAGACGAGACGGGACAGCAGTACAGTACCAAGACGGGACACTAGTGCAGTATAGTACAGAGACAGGGCAGTAGTGCAGTACTGTACAGAGACGGCACAGAATTACAGTACAGTACTAGTACCAAGGCGGAACAGTAATACAGTGCAGTACCGGGAAGTGGCAGCGGTATTGTACGGAAGATACCCGGACTAAAGTGGTGTCGCTGGCCATCATCGACAACGACGGACGAACACTGACAACAACCGTACCGAGACTTGATGCAGTACAGCTGGTACAAAACCTGGACACTATATCGAAATTCTCTGCACAACAGAGTCAAAACAAAATCCAATTTCCCTTCTAGCATGAACAGAAACCCCTCTGACACAGTCATGATTCAACGTGGCCACATGAAGAACGTCTTTTTCGTCCTGATAGTTGTTACGGCCAGCTACCTCACCGGTCTAATGAGTGCTGCTTTCTCAAGGTGAGGTGCCTTGCTTCCTTTGTCAATCAAAAAGGTTGATAATTTTTTGGTAGTTTTTGTCTTCAAGTTGGCGTTTTAACAGCATAACTAAAGAAGCTATTGTTATCAAATTTGATACGAAGATAGTCGTGCACAAAATAAAGGTGAAGTTTGTTTATGGGCTGGTTTGATAAAATTGAGTGGATAATTGTTTTATGTCAAATCGAGGTATGTTACAACTCATATTTCTATGGGAAATAATCATGCAATGACAAGGAAGAAATAAGATGTTTTATAACCCACTGTGAAGTCAATGTGTTTTGGTACTTTCAGAGATGTCGCCACAATGCATGTCGCAACATTTGATGGAAAAGTGTCCATACCCCAACAGAGTGCCCTGAGAAGCCACGCGAGACAGAGCGAGACTCCACGGGATCAGGTTCGAAAAGATGGCGGAAGTTCAGAAGACATAGAAGATATGAATAAAGACTCTTCAAGAGAGTTTGATACGGATGAATCAGAAGAATGGGTGGAACCGAAAGTAGCAATATTTGACCAAAGAGAGCAACAACTAAAAGATGTAAAACTTGACGAAGAAAACGATTCTAGTGAAACAGGCAGCACAGTAGAAGATCATGCCATGGAAAAATCAAACGGGAGCAAACCTAGCCAGAAAAACAATACATCAGACAATGGATCTGGAAACAATGACAAAACGAATACACAGGATATTTCAGAAGGGCCTGACGAATCGGAGTCTGTTCTGAATCATTCCAAACAAAAAGAAAAGAAAAAGAAGAAAGAATCGAAGGAAAAGACTGACGGAATTTCGACCTGGAAAATGAAGAAGTTGACAGATGCAACAAAGATCAAGTAAGATAAATAATTGCCTGGAATTTATCACATTTCCTTGCTTCCTAGTTCTTTCTTTACTGAGGACATATAATGATATAAAATGTTTGTTTTTTCAATGTTTCAGAAAGAAGATATCAGCAATGTTCAATGTGTCGCAAGACATCGTGTACTTTTCTGACTACGATAAGCACATCAGCAGATGTTATAAGAATGGCACTTTTCAACTAGGCTGCAAGGTGAGAAAAAGACGAAATATTGTACAATATTGATTACATGTTCTCATGTGCCATATGGTCAGTTGAGTGAGAAGGACTGAGAAAAAATGTTTAAAATCTAATATTTACAAGACATTAAAGCGACCAAACAAAGCAAAGGGAAAATATTTGCATATCGTTTACATATTCAATTATATTTTCAAAAATCAAAAGTTCACAATTCTCACACATTCCAATATATTTTACACGTTAACAATTCTTACAATGCGCAAAATGGTAAAAAAGTGAAAATATTCAATTTAGATCTTGAAAACAGCATCCAGACCCCATGTAGCTATATATGATTAATAGTTTTCACCTTAATTGTATATCATGTGTTAAAAAACATAATAATTGCATTTATGTGTATGTATCTGCTACAGTTTTTAAGGACCCTGCAAGAGTCACTGTACTTACATGTACGCTGTGTCCATGAAGTCCCCTTTATGAGGCTAATTGTGGATCTAAATAAGCTCAAACTCAAATGATTTGATGTTCAACTACATCATGTACCAA
>NC_049981.1:14961424-14978722 GCF_000003815.2 Branchiostoma floridae | reverse complement strand
TTTAAATCTAATATTTACAAGACATTAAAGCGACCAAACAAAGCAAAGGGAAAATATTTGCATATCGTTTACATATTCAATTATATTTTCAAAAATCAAAAGTTCACAATTCTCACACATTCCAATATATTTTACACGTTAACAATTCTTACAATGCGCAAAATGGTAAAAAAGTGAAAATATTCAATTTAGATCTTGAAAACAGCATCCAGACCCCATGTAGCTATATATGATTAATAGTTTTCACCTTAATTGTATATCATGTGTTAAAAAACATAATAATTGCATTTATGTGTATGTATCTGCTACAGTTTTTAAGGACCCTGCAAGAGTCACTGTACTTACATGTACGCTGTGTCCATGAAGTCCCCTTTATGAGGCTAATTGTGGATCTAAATAAGCTCAAACTCAAATGATTTGATGTTCAACTACATCATGTACCAAGTGGCAGGACAGGGCTGGAGGGGCTGGTCGCCTTATGTACGAATGTAATTGAGTAAGACTGAACCGAGCAGTAGTTGGTTAAGCTAGATCTTGTGTCATGTGGACGATATGCATTTGGTTAAAAACTAAGTGTTACGAAAGTTTCTGTTTTTTGTCTGTTTCCTATTTGTATGTAGGGTAAAACACCAATCAGACGCTACAGCACATGCGCGGCGGTGGGAGGAAGCGGCATTCTGATTGGTAGTGGCTGTGGAGCGGAGATCGACGCCCATGATTTCGTCATCAGATACAACATGCCGCAGTTGGAGAAATATCGGGTAAGGTTTTATCACGGAAATACTTTTTGGCTTTAACCCGTTTGTATAAGGGGATAGCAGGCGCAATATTCGTTTCAGAAAAAGCGAATAAAGAATAAATAAAAAAACATAAAGAAGACACAAAATTTTACAAACGATAAGCTTAAGGGCGGAAAAAACGAATGAGGAATTAGAAAAACATGATAAAGACACCAAAAAAATGGAAAAGAAAAGGAAAACAGAAGAATGAAATGAAATGGGCAAAAGATACAGCGAAAAAAAATGAAAAAGAAGATACTCAACTGATCTTGTGGATGCCATCCGCGCGCATCAGTGTGTGTACTTGGTTCACATGAAAGTTGTTCATCCTGAGTTTATCATGAAAGTTGATATTTAACATTATCAGGACACTTACCATGACTTATACTCTTTCTAAGGATGATGTCGGAGTGAAAGTGAACCTAAGCGCCATGGATAACTACGCCCTGAGATTCATCAACCAGTCGCTGATCTATAACCCAACTTATATCACATCGAGATACAAGCAGTATAACAACTCTATCTTCTTCTACCCCAAAACAATGTGAGTACAGTTTATATCAGAACACTGATGAGGTGGTAGGTGTATAGTGTTTTTGCGCAGAGTATGCAAAAGCAATGCCTTGTTATATATGCATATGTAAATTGCCTCTGAAAGTTTAAACTCATATGCAAGGACGTTATACATTTAAACTTGCACTAGTGATAACATTTGCATCAGAACCAACTAGTCATGATCAATGTAGCCACGATTGCTTCCTAGACTGTTTGACTCATTGATTGATACAAGCAAGAAAGTGACTACCGGTTTTCTGTCACCATATTCATTCCTTTGAGTGGTCAGTTTAGACAGGGAATTGTAATGATTTCTTTGTCTGCATCTTAGTTACGAGCCCAAGAAGGGGATAAAAGGCCTTGGGTCGTACGCACGGCTGAAGATGTTCCGGAAGAACATTCGGGCATATGGTCACGTGAACATCACCATGGCTTACTCACTCCGGAACTTTAAAAACATCTCTGAACAGTAAGCTACATTTTACCCATTCGCCATGTATGTATGTATGTATGTGTGTGTGTGTGTGTGTGTGTGTGTGTGTGTGTGTGTGTGTGTGTGTGTGTGTGTGTGTGTGTGTGTGTGTGTGTGTGTGTGTGTGTGTGTGTGTGTGCGCGCGCGCGCGCGCGCGTGCATTCATTTCCTTTCCAATGATGCGGTCCAAAACATGAGTATGAACCTCATTTTCCTTTTCCCGACCACTGCTTCACTGCTACCCCAGGTTCATGAGACGGATCATCCCTGACTTCGACTCGCCCACGGTAGGTCTGATGACGTACTTGTTAGCGCTGACCTTCTGTGATCACCTGGACCTGTACGGCTTCTACCCTTTTATGGTGAGTCATTACGGATGATACATGTAAACTATGAAGTGATCCTCTCCATTTCCAGTAGCTGTATATAAATAATCAGATCTAGACTTTGTCTCGAGTATGTTTTTGGATCATGGAACAGTTTAATACCAATCTTTGCTATTGTTTTTGAAAATGTAGCCGGAAAATCACAATCAATTCAGTGAAGGTCTTAAGTTGTCAGAGACAAGCGGATGAAGTCCACATGGCTTACAAAAAGTGATGTGCACATAGTCATAGGAGGCGCTTCTACCGGTGACGAGGGATCCTTTTAATGTCAACTCTTGTTTTGAAGGCTCAGAGGCCATTCTTAATTGATGTTAAGACGTCTGTAACTTTTTATTGAAGTTTACTCTGGCTTTAAACCTGATGTTTTATTTATTTTCACATTTTTACAAGTCGAGACTGTAAACCATATCCAAGCCCAATCTGCAGTACCGATCCCGGCCGGTGACAAAAAAGGGCTAAAGGCTTTCAATTTGCCAGATTTGTTTTTCGCTCTCTTTACAATTAGGAATGGTGAAAAGCCAAAAATCTCGGAAAGTGGTTTGAATTTTTAGGCGTATGTACGACCATGCTCTTCTCTACTCAACAGACGGACCCGCAAGGGAAACCTATACATTTCCACTACCATATGGATCAACAGCCGGACAAGTTTAGCGAAGGCCAAAGTCCACATGCTTTCGTCAACGAGTATAACTTCATGTCTCTTCTGCACAAGAGAGGGGTGGTCAAGGCTACGGTCGGGAAGTGTCAAGTAGGGACGCAAGGGGGCGCAACCAAATAGTCTCAGTAAAATCTTGCGTTGTTAACCTTTACTGTTGTTATATAACGTTACATCTTAAACTTAAGCCGTTTTGAAGAACTAATTTTGCTAGTTACAATTCAGGTACGCTGAATATGTTAGCAATATAAATATTCATTCTATGGCAACAACGACAATGTACATTTGTTCATATATCATCAACAACATGGTCGTATGTTGATATACAGACAGAAAATTTAAAGCATACATGTATATTCCATGCAGCCGTTTTTGTATAATTTTAGCTGAATATACAATGGATAACAACTGCGAAGAAAGCTTGTTGGTAAGCGATTTATCATGTGTACGGATATAGAGTTTAAAATTGTAACATAATATTGACTATCGTCACAGATAAACTTACATTCAAATTACGAAGACTTCTGTCAACTATACAGTTGATACATCTTTACACACACACCTTATTTAAAAAAGAGAGTACATTGATGAAATCTTCTCATCTCTAACCCCAACACTAACCTTTCTCCTAAACTTAAGCTGTATGGAGGATTTTAAACGATTGCAGTAAGCCAGTTCACGACTTGAAATGTGGATTGGTGAGGCCCCTAACTTGTGAACAGATCGTTATGGTGCACCATGTTTGATACACGTCCAGACGTACCCACAATACACCATACTTCTCATAAGCAGCTCAGATTGTGAATCTGGTAATTGGTGGTCGACTGTGCCTAAGCGTCGGAGAACAAGAGGAACCCAGTGAAGCCTGTGTACTTGCCGAAACTGGTGGAGTATGGGTAAGCCTCGTCATTCAAGCGGAGGTGGACCTAGAATAAGAGAGAGGTGTAAGACTTGGTTTGCTTTAGTCATCAGATGTATGACTGAACATAAAGGAAGGCCAATAGTACGAAGACGTATTTATGAGGCTAATCTCCAAGCAGATGTTACATTCTCCTAGCTGCCCGTTTCTGTTTCAAATCGCCTCCCGGGTGTTGACAGAAACTAAATGATTTAGCTTTCAACATCAGCTTGGAGATAAGTAAAAGTTTATAACATCGAACATTGAGAAATATGTGAAAATATCCACAAACATAAATGTATGAAGTAAGTTGGAAGTAACAATAGAGAGAAGCGGTTGCCTTTAAGACCAAGCATAGAATTCTTTGACAAAATGAGTGACCAACTGAATCTTCAGCTTACCCTGTCCCCAGGATACAGATGGACGACCATGTCGCTTTGCGCGTTGCCCGGGTTCAGGGTGGGAGTGAAGATGCCCCCGCCCCCGTTCCAGTTGTCCTCATATATCCCGGCCTGCCCCGCGCCGTTGATCTCCAGGTACAGCGCCATGTCGTTTGTGTTGGAACGCTTCTGTCCGTTCCAGGAGAAGTAGTACGTTCCTGTGCTCACAATGATATAACAGAGCTGACTTACATAGCGTAATGATCCCAAGGCATAGCAAAAATGAATCCCGGGTCACAGTCATGAAAAAGGGAAGGGATTCTTTCTGCTGTTTTTCTTTCTTAAATTTCATAGATCGAAGTGACTTCGCAAATGCCGCTTATTAGCAGCGTAAAAGTAAAATGCCTCAGGCACCAGTATTTCTAACATCACATTGCAACTATACATATATACATTGTACAGACACACCTAAAATTTCATACTCGATAACCAGAGCCGGGAGGAGGTACAATGTTAACTACAATAACATCAACTGTTTCAAGTCCTCATCTGTAATAAGTGTGAAATACAGGTAGTCTGTTTTAAAATTCATCACTCAGATGTAACGTTAAAGTGACCAAAAATTTATGTCCCTTGCCAGCGGCCAGAAAAAAGAGACTAGGGTCGGCAGTTCCTAGGATAGGACTTACAGATGATTGACATCTTTTTCAAACGAGTTTTACAGTAATGTATTTGGCAATTTTCTTTAGGCGAGTTGCAGCAACGTGTTAACAGGACAACAAGGACTTGTCTTTGACATACTAGTATTACTGCAGCTTGATAGGATAGCTAGTACATGGCTCGGGATTCACTAGCTACGGGTCAGGAAACTTTCAAGAACGGTAAGGACGAAAATTACATAAAAGTAACGAAAAACAACAGAAGCATTCTCCAGTTCAGAAAAATATATTATGTATTTTGGTGGTTTCTATTCAGCTTCACCTTTCCTCTTACACTTTCAAAGCTCTAGAAGCTTCCCCTAATACATGGTTTGATGCTGAACAGAGGCCTCTGGAATATGACTAGTTTGTCTCATAAGAGTGACCAGGGGAAAACAATAGGCTAGCTCTCCAGCACTCTAATTTTGCTGCTACAATCTTCGGATCAAAAGATGCATAAAAAGGGAATTCATTTGCAGTACCATACCAAGCCGCAGGGGGTCTCATCTCTAAATCTAAGTATTTAGAGGTCTTATACAATATCTCTAAATACTTAGACCTTTAGCTACCTATGAATTCGAACCAATCTATTCAGGCCTTTCTCGGCTTATCATGTTTACAGCCACGCAACTAACATGCCCGAACGTTAAAGTTACCGGAAACATAACCTTCTTGGCGAAGGTAAGTATATAGTACTGCAGTACTACCTACCTCCGACAGGAGCCGTGAATACTCCCGTGTCCATATCGAACGCCCCTCCGGCGTTAGCGTACATGAAGTTCCACTGCATCGTCGTGTCGTTGGGGAAAGGGCCGAGAGGGTCCGTCCGAGCAACCGAGAAAGCCACGTTCGCGGAGGGTGTCGGGACGGGGTTACCGTAGTTCTGTTCGTGCTCTATGTTCGGCGGTACTACTACGTGCACTGCTGGTGAAGGGAACGGAAATATCATCATCATGACTTGCTCCTTGCTACGACTGATTGGGAGCGATCTAATTAGCATTATAACTGTATTGGAAAAAGTCGGGGGGAAGTCGGTCAGAATCATTTCCAAGCCCTCTCCTATATATGAATTTCTGTACTGGCCCCTTGTTTTTTCTATTCAAAACCCTTGGGCTCAGTTTCAAAATTCAATGTACTGTCACACACTGCTCCTTCCATTAAAGATTGACTCTTGAAAACTTGAAAGGCAATTCCCACTTAGTAGAACTGATGCCGCATAGTTTGGGGGTTAATAGCATATTTCGAAATTATGTTATTTCAAAGAAACATGTACATTGTATAAGTCTTCTTGAAGTCAGTCCGAACAAATATTAGTGATTCTATATCCATACACGAGACAGGCACGGCGACCAGCAATAGCCATACACGAGACAGGCACGGCGACCAGCAATAGTTTCGCAGTTGCAGTTTTTCAGTGCGAAAACATGAAACGCAAAGAAGTGAAAACGTACCTTCCATTGGAGAAAATTCCAGCCAATCCTTGCCAAGAACAACAACAGCACAGAAACACGCGCCTAGGAAAAGCACGGACATCAGGAAAAGAGGCTTGTTGTGCCCTCTTGCTTCCGAAATAACGTCCTTCATTTTCACTGAACAGGAATCAAAATAAGTACAGGATGTGGAGAGACCTCGCTAAGTTGAGCACAATCCACGTTTGGAAAGTTGAAGAAATGACGCCAGTCGCATGGCCTTTTGTTTTATACCGTCCCCTCTGTGTCTGTGTGCACCATGCGCAAAGCATGTGACTAACAGGCTTTTGTTCAAAGCTCCAGGGGGCTTGTACCATAAGTTACAATGAATGCGAACTGAACACCAGATAGAGAGACAGCAAAATGGTCATGGCATAATGTAGAGTGTTTGCATTAACCCAATCACGTCATGGTGTGAATACTCGCCATTCTAGATATAAAAATATACGCTGAATTTGCACCAAAAGGAAAGGTGGCTACTCCAAGCCTTTCAGCCGATAGGACTGGGCTAAACACTTAACAAGTGGTCACGAGACGGTAAATCGTGGCCTCGTGACTTTAAGCCTACATTTTACAGTCTCATCACGAATTCTCGGGTCATCATACCACTTCAATGATAATGAATGGATGACACTTGGTTAAGCACAGGTCACAACAAGAACATTTTGCAGATACAGTATACATTAGCTAGCACAAGAAGTATATCAATTAATCAGATTAGGCTTTTCCTCGCTTCTTTGTCATTTTCAAAAGATATGTAGGAGCAAACATGTTTAATATAGCTCCATTGTCCACCGAAAACCATGAACTGACACGCACATGCGAAGTACAGTGTCACGTAAAACACAACCTTACATCTGCTTGAAGATTTGTGGAGGCAAGGCATGGCATAACTAAGTTGGCGTCGGCGGTACAGTTTGTGTCGCATGGAGGTGAACTTATGTCACATAACTAGCCTGTGTGTATTTTAAAGATCAACTGTATATTCAATGGTCGTTGAATAGTTAAAAGTGATATTAACTTAATCTAAATTGTGTCTATAGCTAGTATCCGTCACTGATAGTAAAACCCTTTTATTTAATAAAATCTTACCAATAATACAGATGTGACTATAAAAGTAGGCCATTTCTGGTCATTGAATCGACAGACAATTAGATTATGAGGGAACTTTCATTATGCCAAGAAGAGGGGTAGTTTTTACTCCCCGTATCAACTCCTGAATTGGCCCTGTATGGTCTAAAAGTGGTATCCGCTGCCAAATGGTGTATTGTGTACTGAATATATATTACCTTCAATTTAGTACCATATGACTACTCTTTTTATTGGTTTCCCTGCAACTCCTTATAAAATTAAATTGTCCACAAATTACAGATCCCCCGCTATAGTATAACGATTTGCTCCGCCAGAAGTTGTAAAACGGGTTTTGCCTGCACCACACCCCCCCCCCCCCCTCGGCCTGATCCAGCCACACAAACAATGCTGACCTCCAAAAAGGTCAGTCTAGCTGGCTGAGTTCAACCTTTCCAATGGTGAGGCCCGCACAAGGGATTTAAAAGGGAAAAACAGACGTATAGTATAATGTGGAGTACATCGCTTCACACAGACGTTGGCATTAACACAGCAGGTCACAGCCTCGTAAGGTAAGGAGACGTTATTTCAAACATTTGGCTAGTAAAAATTATGATTGTTTAATCGCTGTTCAACTTTATGTGTCTGGATGCAATATTTCAAGGGCCTCCTGAAACAAAGCTTAAAGACAGCACTGTGTATTACGCAACAATAGTAGAGAAACAGGAAACGAAGACATCTTGATAAGACCGTTTTGTTGTTTAAACAGATCACAACAGATCCCTTTTGAGAAATGGGAACTTGTGTCGCGTCTTTTATAGTGCTCCAGACATACTGTGAGAGACGTGACACGAATGTCTTTATTAGTTTTATACCAAAAACACGTTCTTTACAACCGTTAAAATGTTCAGCGTTGTTCGGGACAGGTGTGATTTTTACAGAGGCACGAGCCTTAAGATGCACCGCTGATGTGAATAATTGTCTGTTCTTGTAATTAGCACCGACAATCCTTTTCTGGGGGGGGGGGGGGGGGCATGTATGAGTTACGTGTAGTTGATAAACAGACATAATTCTTACAGTCCCCCAACAGATTCAACTATGCGGTGTAAAAAGGTTTCTTTGCTCAATGTCGGTGGTTGGTTCTGTAACAGCCGTACGACAAAGCCGTACGATTAAAATCGTACGACATCCTACCACGAATGCAACCGCACATGTAAATTCGCACGGTAACTTTACGTATACCATGTGCTGTATATGTAGTCCATGCAGGCGCAAAGCTGGTTTTTAGTGGTTACAAAATCTGGGTGTGCCTCCAAAATCCTATGTCCAGGCATGATGCCTGCGCCATAAGTGTACCTACAAGTGTTTACAAAGCACACAGGATGACATAACTGACGCGCACTGACCCATTGTAGTGAAGATCCCACAAACATGACAAAGGACTCTTTTAACTCCTCTCCAAGCAGATGTTACGTAGAAATTCGTTGAGTTTTAAACTGTCAGTTAACGCAGGACAGTTTGCATAAACATACATTAGATATCCGATGTGTACCAATTTTAGGATATGTTGGTTTTTAAAGTCATCATCATATTCTGTATGTAGGTCTATGGACGTTTGTTTATAAGCCAAATCAAGTCAAGTCAAGTCAAATATCGAAGCACATAACAACACTATAACAAAGTACTAAGTTCTGCTTTCAATTGTTTTCATACCACCTCTTCCCTATGTGCTTATCAAAACGGTCGTTCCCTCAAACGTTCTGTTCCACCAAACCTAGCCATGGAAAAGTGAGATAGATTGATGTTTTATCGACTGGTGATTTTCGCCCAAGTTTCTCGATTTATTGTCCATCAACCCTCGCGTAAAATCTCTCTGCCAGAAAATGATTTAATCAATTTTCGTCAAGACAGTAAAAAAAACAACCGTGTAGAGTGGCATATGGTGTTTATGTGCATTTGTACACACACATACTATGGCAGTTCCGTGTACTTCAAGCAAAATTGGATGTTGCAATACACGTGGGCAAATATATGTTTTACGTAGTTACTGAAATGGCGTAGTGCATTGAAATTATATCCAAACGATCCTTATCATACCATCTGGGAACATATCATTTTCACAGCATTTTTGATCTTGACAACCCTCACTGCGACGAAATGTTATTAAGACTATATCATCTCGCCATGTGGTTCACTCAGCCAATAAACGACATGAGGATCAATAGTAACGTGATGAATCCTACGCAGGTGGCGTCAGTATTAAATATTTAATGATGTAGCCGCGGTTATGATATAGGGATGATATATGTATGCAGTTGCAATGCTTTTGTAGGCTCAGACGTTGGATAATTCTACTTCTTTGGAACACCATTTGAAGAGGTATGTTCTTTGCGATTTGCTACTTATAAACAGTCGCCAATCATTGAACGATACGTTATAAACGATGCCTTATTCTGCATGCAGAATGGTGGGTTATATTCAGTCTGGCTACTATAAAACAATGTAGCAGATGACAATGTAGCAGACAATGTATATTTCATTCTGGACAGTATCTTTTGTATGTCCACTTATACAACAAGGCAGTTCTTTTCTCAGTTTTAGACGTAAACTAAAGAAATAGACGAAGAGAGAACAAACGGTGTTACTTTTGTGTAACTGAAGTTTTTAGCAAAAGGCAGCACAAAATTCGTTTGCGATTGGCAAATTGTATTTCAGGATGTTGCGTGTTAGCAGAACCCAGTCCTATTCAACCACCCCTTCGTATGTGTATAGAAAGTATGATGTATAAAAACCCCGTACAAGACTGATTATCCTTGTAAGAGGAACTATATTGCATATACAATTTAAGCCCACCATTAATTGAATATGAAGTAGTTGGCAGACTCTTCTTACAGCAGTGGTCACATGAGGCATGTAAGATATATAACACTAAGATCCAGGCAGATATTGTAAAGGAAAGTCGTATACCATTTATTTGTTGCCAAGATCATACTGTATTGGATATACATGAAATGAGTCCAGAAAAACGGTCATCCCTTGGGCCCTGCCTTAACATTGAGATGGTATATTCCATGGCAGCCATTTTGAATGTCAATAACCGCCAACTAGGGCGTTAATAATTAAACCCTGATCAACCATGACTCGAAGTCATGATAACATAATTCGGTGTGACAAGCGCCTGTTTTAACAACTTAGATATCTGGTATGCAAGATTAGTCAAAACACTGCCCACTTGTACTGGTGCGGCTTGACAATCTGGAATCACTAGGCATTGGGCAGTGTAGTTGTCCTCTGAATATTGCAGGTCGTATATGCACCAGGTAAGGCGCCAACTTAGCAACCACTGTTCATTTCTAGTGTCGTGTAAGCTAAGTCATGATTTTAACCTTAGGCCCAGTTTAAAGGGATATAAATGGCCGTTACGGAATAGCAGGATGATTACTATGTAGTATGTTCAGAAGTGTGAGGCGTGCATGAACATGGCGGCAATGTGTTAACATTCGCACCGTGGCGGTAGATATCTATAGCAGGCTTCAGTTTATAGTTAAGCCCATAAAGGTGACGTACGCCCCATTATTAATACCTTCGTATCGAGGGCACCAGAACAAACTGTTACGATTGTGTGCATTATACTTTGTGCCTTCTCAGTGTATCTATTGTCTTGATATTCTAATTCTGTATTTCTTATTACGATTTTCAGTGGGCAACTGTCGGTCTACCGTAGTACCATATCACGTACTTGTGTTGACTTTAAGATATGTCTCCTTTTCTATAGGGTAACTTCAATGTGGATTTGAAGTTGGATCAGTAACTCTAGAAAAACAGATCATCAACTGCACCAACAAATATGGCGAGTGGTCCATCAGAAACCATACTAGAGGATTTTCTCTCTTGTGGAATTTGTTTAGAACCATACAAGAAGCCAAAGATCCTTCCCTGTGCTCACACCTTTTGCGAAAGGTGCCTAAAAGCCCACACGAAACTCAAGAGGAAGTTCTCCTGTCCTCACTGCCGGCGACAGGTTATTCTACCACCGGAAGGAGTGAAAGGGCTCGGCGATAACTTCTGGATCGGAAGCTTCCGCGATATCCTGGAAGCGCAGAGGCAGTCGCTGGGAATTGTGGGAGCCGGAAGGAAGCTGTGTCAAGAACACGAAGGGGAACAACTGAAGTACTTCTGCAAACGCTGTGACGTCACCATATGCTCAGATTGCATCATCTTCAACCACAATCAGCATGACGTCACCAAAATTGGACAGGTAATACAACAAAAGCGCGAAGAGATGGAAAGTCAGATCGAAGAGGAGAAACGGAATCTTCGGAAATTCGTGTCGAAACTTGACACCCTGGACATGGCGGAGAAGGAGATCCATGAGAGAAAACATGACGTCGACGTCCAAATCCGCCTCTGTGCTCAGAGGATCTTGGACGAGATTGAGAAAGAGCGTGACGCTTTGTTGGGAGAAGTTTCTGACGCAGCAAAGAAGAGAATAGAGGTGATATCTGAACGTAGGAAAGTCGTGCAGCAAGACTTAGCCGAACGGATGGCGATCATCGAACGAGTCAACAAAGCATCTGCAGCAGAGGATCTCGTTGAGATGATGTCAATAAAAGATACACTCAAGCAAACAGGCAGAACGGCAATCGATGACTTTGAAAATGACCTGACCATTCCAACCTTGAACGTCGTTTTCCGTGCGATGCAAGTCCCACTGGCCAACTTTAAACTGGGATTCATTGAAGAGACGGCAATTGATGCAGACAAAGGCAAGAAAAATGGCGGCTCCCCACACGACAATGAGAGCTTCTTCACACTGGAGGCTGTTGCTGTTCCAAACAGCCCGATCAACACACAAACTGACAACAAAACGTCACAACCTGATCAGACAGTTTCCGAAGAGGTTACTCGGCAATCATCGGGCGCCACCGGAGGCGATACGGAAAGTGACGAACTATTCCACGAGGTGGAGAGTCTGCTCCTCGAGCCCGTGCCGACATCAATGTCCGTACCGACACGGTTGCCAGTTCGTCCCAAAAATCCTTTCGGTGAGAGGGGAACAGGAGATGGAGAGTTCTGCTCTCCGGAAAGGATCGCCGTCTCGGAAGACGGAGACGTGTTCGTTCTGGACTGCGGGCTGCAGAGGGCGACCATCCAGGTGTTCGACTTGAACGGAGTGTTTCAGCAGAGGATCTTTTTTGAGGATGTGAACGTCAGGGCGATGACCTTCCGGGAGTATGAGAACCACATCATCGTCTTAGGTTTGCCTTTATAGAATTCTAACATAAGAGATTATTTCCGAACAGTTATACATTTGTTACATTTCACAGATAATACCATATGCACATAACACATACATAATGATAAAGGTGAGAGCACTTCATACACAAGAAATACAGTAAATGTTGAAGATGATAAAAATACTGATTGAAAAAAATAATAATTCCATGTACATATATATGATTGAAATAGGCATTAAAAAGTTACCACCGCTCTGAAACGCTTATTGTCTAGATGATAGTTGCAACTTTTCCCATGTTTAACTGATATAATTTTATTTCTGGTTGTTATAGGCAGCTCCCCGAAAGAGTCGTGCATGGTTCTACAAGAGTACAGCAAATATGGGTACCTTCATCGGAGCATGCGCCTTGGGATCCCCTTCTTACGTAAGGCTGACATCACAGAGTGCCCGGATGGAAACATCGCCATTGTGGACGAGAATTCTGGAAATGTGTACATTCTAGATCCACAGGTACATAATTAAGATCTCGTTTCGGAGTTTTTCATACGATTGGGGGGCGATATGACTCTTCTAAGACAGGCGCTTGTCTAAACATTGTTTTCCGGACAATTAAATGTTTCCAGTGGAAAGGAATACCTATCACTGACTGACATGCTCAGTTGACATTTAGTGGAAACGTTATTTTTGGTGAAAAGAGACCCTCATTGAAAGCACTTTTGCCCGAAAATTGCTATTTGTGGGGCATTGCTGCAAGGTCGATGCACGGTAAAGACGAATTTTCCTAGGATAATGATAAATACGGTAATAAATGCATCAATCTACACGTGTGCACTTCAAACCATGAACTATCTCCATGTATTTGTAATTCTCTTTCACTTTCCCAGGGAAAACGCGTGGCGACCTTTTCAGCAGACGACAACCCCGGCAGGTCTACGTCATGCTCCATAGCAACGGATCCGACCAATGGGAACATCGTGGTGACCTTGGCCACCAAGGAAAGCGTCAAGGTGTTTGATTCTTGTGGACGGTTTGACTTCGAGTTCGGTTCATTCGGTAACGGTGACGGCCAGCTGTACCACCCCACGGGAGTCTGCACGGACAACATGGGGAACATCATTGTGGCGGACTCGGGCAACCACAAGATACAGATGTTCGACTCGTCCGGAAGATTCCTCAGGGTCATAGCGTCAGACAGGGAGAAGTTGCAGTGGCCGCGGGCGATAGACCTGACCAGTGATGATAGGGTAGTGGTGGCAGACACTGGAGCATGCTGTGTGTTTCTGTTCCCAATGTACTTCAGATGACTTTTTCTGCTTATCAAGTGCCATGCTTAGATTTTACCTAGTAGGGGTATCCAACTGTCGGTAGGGTCCGAGTTTTGAGATGTATAGGTGCATACATATGATAAGTATAACTAGTTCTAGACTAAACCACAGTGCGGAACACTATCGTTAATTAAATGAAATATATGTCTGCATAGCTTCAATCACAGTTGGCTGCCTGAAACAAGATATTTAAGCTTGCTTTGATGGGTTCACGGTAGAATGTACGGCCCATAGATATGCTCCACCAGTTACACCCTGCTAGCAGATACTGGTATCACGTGATCTCTCCTTTGGTGATTAGGCTGTGCCTTATTTCGGTGTTTTGGTTCCTTTCGGAATGTTAGGTTGCATGAGCGCTATGTTTTATATATTGATATAGTATGAATATGGGTAGTAGACACTCAAAACATGAAAGACAACAACAACGCTGAGAACACATCCGTGTTTTACTTTCTACAGTAAAATTACTAAAAAGTAATGAAAACAATAAACGATTACTAGTAATCGCTTGTAGACTAATGTTTGACTAATCGTATTTTTAACCGTAGCCATAGGTCACCTTTTTGACTCAAGCTAAAGATAATCCGTACTCACAGTCCAACTCCAAATGTTTAAAACTCCATCAATATATTATTGAAAAAGTGGCCCCTATCAAGTTATTTTAAACTTACTTGGATTCAGATTCAATTAGTATATGAAACTAGAACCACCGTCCTTGTTTTTTTTATTTACCTTGTGACATGTTGCTATCCCCTGGGCAGTGATTTGCAATAAACCTATTACTATTATACTATCTGTGCAGTCCTACACACTGGAATCATTATCCAATAAGTAAGTAGAAACCGATATCTAAACACGTTTTCTATGCTAAACATAATCTGAAAACCAAACTGTTGCCATGGCCCACAAAGGCCAGCTCCTCTGTACAAAGACGAACATACCCCGATGAATTCGAAATTTTGCCTCGCCCCCCTGAGGAAGATCCTTAGAACTGTTATTACTGTTATTGAATTCAGGAGGGCGAAATCACCGCACTTGGCATAGTTAGCCTGGCGGGGATAGAAGCTTACAGTGCCGAAGAAACCCTGCTTGTAGCCCCGGTGAACAGATTACTCCTCCAGTACTTTATCCACGCTCTCCAGCAGCCCGTCTATTATCCTATTCAATGCGTTATGCTCTTCACGATGGTGAACATTGCTCTCTGTAAGAGTTACAAGAATAAAGAGCAGTATATAGATAAATTAGAAAGTGCCTGGAAATTCCACGTAAAGACTTCAAGTATATAGAACCATCCTGTACTAGTCAGTCTTTTTTAGAGTACGTAGATTATACTTTTCTATATAGAACATGGAACGTTACAAGTTGCCATGCGAGACATCATATGTATATGTTGAGCAGCTATTATCTGTTTGGAATAAATCATTAGGCTTACCTTTGCCTTGTTCTTTTACTTCTCGGAACATTGGAGCGGCCGTTACTTTCTGCAACAAAAGCAGACACATATATATTTGACCATAAAACAGCATCGTTGATTAGGATTTTAAATGGTCATGACCTTCCCATGACTCCCAACCACTCCCCAAACAAGGTTGGTGCTTTTTAGGGAGTAGCCTGTAATCTATCCTCTTCCAGCTCCAGTTCACACTTCTGATCGCATCTAAGAATGATATGACTTTCCTGGCTTTTTTACATTTTAGTCAGCTGGCATAGAAGACTTTATAGACTAGTAGGCAACGTCGCTGATCGATTTCCAACCACAGATGACTTCCTCAGTACTAACTCACAACAATGATCTGGAGAAGGTCGGAATGGTCAGGTATGTGTGACAGGGACTTAACTTATTCTCAATATACTGTACTTACCACAGCCTCAGGCAGGTCGACAGGTTCGACGGTAGGTTTCAAGTTGAGGAAGGAGTTAAGCAGATCCATGTCAACGCTGTTGCCTTTCTTTTCTTCTCCCTTGAAGTTATCCCTGTGATATACAGCTGCAGTAACAGCCTAGCAAAGCATGGCAGAAAAAGACACAAGTTACACGGAGTTTAAAAAATCTGATGCGTGAGGTATAGAGTGAGGTATAGAATTTTTCGTATGTCTTGTTGAATTGAAGTTCATTAGCTATGTAAATAAGGTTTTATTTTATTGATATAACATTTGCCTTCTGCTGCCACTCTATGGCGACCAGCATATGGAAATAACCTCCTCTGGCTAGAATTCATGGCCTTGGTGTCCATCTCTGAACTTAACTTCCAGTCCAAAGCTTAACTTCCTGTTACTCTTCGATGAACGTGGCTATGGTATGAGAAGTACACAATGCGAAGGTAATGAGTACATAGCAACAGTACTAACTACTTCATTAGGAAGGTCTATAGGTTCAATTGTGGGTTCCAAGTTGAGGAAAGAGTTCAGTAGACCCATGTCCACTTCGTTGCCCTTCTTGTTCTTTCTTTTCCCAAGCTTGTCTCGGAAATTCTCCTGTGCTGTGACGGCCTGGAACCAAGTAAGAATGAAATCCGTGAGTTGACCATAGTGAATAATAGACTTGGGACAGTTTGTGCAAGCGGTCAAATCTGACAAGTGTGAAATCAAAACGTAGCTCCAATCTTACAACCTTTCTACCTGGCATCTATTCCCTTTTTTACTTTGCATTCTTTGTTTCTGTCTTCTTTCTGTGATTTTTTTTCTTTCCCTTCTTGTTTTTTTTACTTAAGCTGTTAGAATAGGACTACATGTCTATATCCTGAAAACCCCGTCCCCACCCTTTGCACTTACCACGGCTTCAGGAAGATCCACAGGCTCAATGGTTGGTTTGAGGTTTAACATGGAGTTCAGAAGGCCCATGTCCATTCCACCTTTCTTCTTATGCTCAGCACTTCTGGCATTTCTTAACTCCTATGTAGGGACACCGGTACCAACCAGCCGCTTGTTAAAACAAGAGTCTGAAAACTCAAACCTGCTTGAAATATTTTGTTTTGTGATGGTGCGTATGGTGTGTTGTGGGGGTTGATATGGTTTGACGTTTGGCAAAATTATTCCATCATTGTTCTTAAGTTATATATCTACCTATGGTAAACAGTGAGATCCAAAACTACACCTTTCTGGTGTCCTCACCATTTCATTTTTATTTCCTATTGTTACACCTGCACCTGGCACATACATTGTATCTCAATGTGTATATAATGGTTCACACCATACAGAGGTGACAGCAATGGTCACAGTTGCTCTTTTTTGCTCCTTGGAAGATTTTGACCAGAATGCCCCAGCAGTTCTAGAGCAAGCTGCTAGAGGGCCCAAACATACAACACTTCTTCCTTACACCACAAGCTATGTGCCACCAAAAATCAAGACCATAGCATATCCATGTCAAAAGATACA
>NC_049981.1:14951237-14956746 GCF_000003815.2 Branchiostoma floridae | reverse complement strand
ATACTTACGCCATCTTGGTGAAACACTGGCTTCGCTGTGGAGATACAATGTCACATAAAATGTTACATCAATAAGCCGGATCGCCTTTTAAATTCTCATACGGACCATTGTGCATTGTGGGTAAAATATCCAAAGTGAAGGTCCCTAACAGTTCTTATTTTTGACCATGCTTGATACATGACTGAATGTGTTTTGTTCATATCTCAGGGGCCTTCAGCTTTGACACATTACACACAATGCATCGCGATGCGTATGCACACTATAAACCAGGAAACGGCTTGTTGGAATAGCTACATTTTACGTGAACAAGCAAACAACTACTATGTAAAAAGCCCCCAGCGCAGGCTCTAGGACCAGCCCACGCCCCCCCCCCCAACTATGTAGACAATGATATTAAATATTATTAAGTAGATCTAAAAGGCACGCAGTGACAAGTTCGCACTATCTGACATCACTAAACTGTTTCAATACGCAGGGGTCGAACGGATCAAACGTGACAATGTCAGGCACTGCAAAATGTTCCTTTTCTCATCTACTCATGTGCATGATTCGATCATAACAAGATGTATTGAAGTATATATAGAGCTTGAAGGCATTGAAGAAAGCACATAGGGCAAGGACAGAATTGTCTGCATTTATATATTAACAGTGGTTTAACGTCTGAATGGTTTGAGAAGTATCAAATCAGAATTATTTGTTGACCTAGCTGCTGTGGAGTGAGAAGACACAGAAAGGAGCGAACTTTAGGATATCCGTGTGGCTCCTTAACTCCCATTACTATTCCAGTTCTAATAGTCATTGTAATATGAATAGCTCTGAGACTCACATGCAAGCCACTATTTACAGATACATGTAGAGATGCAAGAAATCTACCTATACATACTCCGCCCCCATAAAAGTTGTCGTCCTTAAACATTGTAGTGTCCACAGCTCAATGTCTTATACAACAGGTGCAAAACTACATCTTACCTTCTGCGATGAGGACCAAAATGTCGATGAAAAGGAAAATGTGAAGAATAATACTGACAGACGTCGCCATGGTTGAAAAGGGGGGCGTACCCGAGGTGAGGTGTAGTACAGGGACAGTAAGCTAAGGGACCTGCGCAGTACATGAATAAACCCGTTTTGTAAGATATGCCAAAGTGAGGTTGACATCTTGCTGACAGCCATTTTTACGTTTCCAAATGAATAAATCTAAAAGAAATAAGATATCAGTGTAGGTTCATTACTCAGCGATCATGCACTCAGTTCTTTGATTTGTTTTCATTTTTCTCTGACACAATATGATTCTCATGACGGCTACCTTGCTCCTATCCATTTCTGTATCAAAATGTACATGTTTGAATGACGCCATGCGCTGCTACCTAGCGACACATTGTCGAAGTGCCGTAAGATGTAAGGCTCCAGAACAGCTTCAGTTTGATACCTAACTTTAACTATTTACTGGCGCTTGATAGGCGAAGCCTTTACCAAAGTTAGATGAAGTCCTACCCGCTAGCGCTTATTCTACTCCACATTGTTGTACACATACAAAGAACAATAAATGAATTTCCAACGCATATGTCTGTAGCCTCATTTTTGGGGAATTTCGTGCTTAGTGACCCTAATATCGTTTAAAGGCTTCCTAAGGTCATCTGGACTCCATTCTCAGACCTGTGTCTCCGTATACGATATATCAAGGTCAGACAAAAATCAAATTGTAATTTTTCAATGCTTACATATTGCGATGGCCTTTACACCCATACATTAGACCAAAAATGTTTTCAAATGATGTCTCAGGTGATGAATTTTCCTGAGACACCACTGGCAACATATCTTCCGTTGACAGAAGTAGATCGACAAGTTACAGGCTTTTGTTACGTATGAGCCCTTTTCAGTCATATGTAGCAGAGGTCATCAACCGACGCGAACTGGACAGAAGCTCACCAACCAAGATGAAGGCATTTTACTACACCTGTCTTATGCTACTTCCTGTTGTTGTCTTCAGTGCACCAGGTAGGAGCTGACGCAGCTTTAAATATACATAGATATACATCAATCATTAGGTGTAACCTTGTATAATCTTAGCGTCATATATTACAAAGGTAAATGTACTGAAAATAAAAATTGTCTTGGTGTCTAGCCGTATGCTACTCTTTTGGTTTGCGGAAGCTAAAGTAGCAAACAGAGTTGCTGTAGTTGTGCATATTCAGTGTATTTGCGCTATTAGGGTCACCAGGTGTCATGAAAGTTTAACGTTACCTAACTGCCTGTTGGATGGCTTCTCGATCAAAGTAACCGGCGATTGGGAATTCGTTTTTCCTCCCAAAAAATAAGAGCTTCGACCGACGTTGTGCAACCTAAGACTGGTTACCTGCTTGAAGATGTCACTCCTTGTGCAGATAAGTTTCTATGCCTCAACAAAAATAGAGAACAGCTTGTCGGACAGCTTGCCCGAGGTCCATTGTCTCCTCCCCAACCCCAGTCTGAAAAAAAAAATGACCTCGGAAACAACCTGGTAACGTTTCTTGTCACTGTCAAACTGCTAGCTGTTCACTTCGTCTCCAAACTCCATTAAACTTGGCCTGCAACACCATTAAGCTTGGGTATAAAAGAGACAGATCATATTGCTACATACTATACTCATATATACTGTCTAGTTAGTAGACAAAGCATTCTTGTTGAAGCGTGTTTACGAAGATATACTTTCCATAGGCAGAGGCTACACTCTTAGCAGGTGTAAAAATCCTGCTCAGTCTCGTTTTACGTGTGCTGTTGCAACATGTAGTACGGATATGCAGTAGTAATTCTTATGATTTTCGCCTCCTCCTATGGTGACAGAAAAGAAAAAAAGTGCACTAGTAGAGACGTCAAAACACAGAAGAGAACACAGAAGAAACAAGCCCGACAGATACATCTTCTTTGGGTTTAGCCAAAGGCAACATTGGATGCCCTTTCCGAAAACAATACACAACAGGTGATACCCACGCAGGTGTGACCTCATTTTTTTGTATAGTATCCCAAACTATGTCCTTAAGGCTACAGACACTCACACTGATGATTTCTTACAGCTGGCGGAGGATATCGCCAGGAAATAAGGGATCTAGAAGATATGATGGCTCAATTTATGCACCTGGATAAGCCGAAACCAACCATCGCCCTGGCAGCAGCGCAGGTAAAGATAATGAGAAAAAAACTGAGATCAGTGACGTTATAGTTATACTTTCAACAAATGATGAGAACCTTTACAACTGACAAATTCTGAATACCTTATACATTCCGCGTTTAAGATCCACTCTTACAAATATGATGATCATACAAAAGGTCACAAAATGTTGCTGTATTTTTGTCTCTGAACATAGACTGTAAAGGCAGAAGAGAATTACAAGAAGGCCGCCGAGGCAAGGGGACTAGAAGACATGATGGCTCAGTTTATGCCGAACCTGGACAAGCCGAAACCAACCATCGCCCTGGCAGCAGCGCAGGTAAAAGATACATGGGAAAAACATTTAGCTCCGCGACCTTATACCTTCGACAAATGATGAGAATCTTTAGAACTGATCACAGATTCTGAAAACCTTTTAATTTCCACGTTAAGGGGTTAATATCCAGACTTTCACTCTTACGAATATGATGTTCATACAATATTTTCCCTTTTCCCTTTAAACATAGACTGTAAAGGCAGAAGAGAATTACAAGAAGGCCGCCGAGACAAGGGGACTGGAAGACATGATGGCTCAGTTTATGCCGAACCTGGATAAGCCGAAACCAACCATCGCCCTGGCAGCAGCGCAGGTTAAGTCAACAGAAAAACAAAATGGAGATTATGGTAGAACTGTTTTAACCTTCGTCCTACTGCCTAACCCAATAACCAAGACGAGTGCGGTGCAAAACGGCAACAATGTCTGGCCGAAGGTTAATAATGTATAGCGAATCGATGTAGTTTTCCTCCTACTGATATGGTGTTCAAATGATGTTAATGATACAGACCTAAACTTCGTTGTCTTTTTCTTCTTGAACACAGACTGTGAAGGCAGAAGAGAACTACAAAAAGGTCATTGAAGACAATGACCTTACAGGTCAGTAAAAAAAATGTTCAGGCCCTTTGGTTCAAACATTTGGCCCACTGTGGTTATTGGGATAAACATGGGTAAACCAGGGTACATCTCACCCAGATGTTCATTGATTCCTTCTACATGTACATGTATTCATCTCAAAACAACCTTAGATTTTTACAAATATCTACAAGTACAGTATAAGGATTCTACAAGTCAATTGTAGAGGCAAGGAGAGATACATTAGTAATTTTGTCTATTTGGACAAAAACCGAATAGCCCAAGTAGCTACAGGAAAATGTGACAAACATTTGTGTACCTTTATCCACAGATGCACTGGAGAAGCTGGAGACTGACGTCCTCTTGCTGAAAGTCCGGAGGATGGTGGAAAAACTAGGGGAGCTGCTTCAGGCCAAGAAGCGTGCTTAGTGTGGTCAAAAGCATTTGACCCTGTGCCTCAACTACCTACATGTATCTTTAAACTACAATGCATGTGGTAGTTGGTGGTTATCTTATATAATGTTCTTGACAAGTTAATTAGCACTGCTGAGGTAGTGGTTTTGCACCAAGTTGTATTGGATATAGAGTGGGTAGTAAGGAGATGGTTGACTAATCTGACCACATATTTAGTACATGTACTAGATCTATGGATGTTGGTCCACTATTTTGAATTCAGTTGTCATAGGTGAAAGATCTGTCATTACAATTACATGCACTTAAATAATTACTATGCTGAAATAGGACAGTACCATCACTGCTTTGGGAGGCCTTGGGCAACACAGTTGTGCAAGCACAACTAATTCACTGGTACTAGTGAAATGATACCAAGTGGTACAAGTGAAGTATGTTCAACTACCTACTTTTGCAAATAGTGAGGAGTGCTAAGTTCAGGATATAGGAAGGACCATATTCTAAGTCTCTGGTTTGGTTTAAATGCATAGTCAGCACTCTACCAATTAGCATATTGTGTTCAGTCCCATATTCAATGATCTCTTTATAAATGCAAAGTAAACAGTAGCCAAGAAGACAAAGGATTAAGACTCTTAATCTTTCAGTTATATCTTTTTTACAAGTCTTATTTTACATGTTGAACTTCTTTGTAAGTCTATAACAATAAACGGGTACTGTATGCTCCAGATCTGAACCAATAAACATCAGTCCAAGAACCATTGCCTTCTAATGCGAGCTGATGACATCATATATGCAAATCCATCAACAATGCATATATGGGTCTACTAGTATAGACCCAGTGATTTGAATACCAAAGTCCAATCTGCATATGGTTGCAGTCGCATGTCATACTTTGGAGGGTAGCCTGTGTTAACCAATCTCATGCTGCCAGGGGCTGATTATAACTTCCCATTCCAAGGGGCTGGTAAGTCAGGCAGGCAGCTAGGGGTGCACATAGGTCTGGATGTTTAGAAAGGACAGTATGCAAGTTCGAGTCTTTGAGCTTAAAGGACTGCCCTGTTTTT
>NC_049981.1:14947874-14951098 GCF_000003815.2 Branchiostoma floridae | reverse complement strand
CACCAGGAACCGGTAGGAACCAGCTATCACGTGCAACATACGGATATATGGTAGAGGTAAGGTCAGGGTTGGACAAGTACACTAGCCCTATTGTCCAGGGCAAGTGAAAGTGTTGATCGGGCAAGTGCATGACCTACCCGACTTGCCCGCACTGTTTTTTTCCATTGAGTGCGATTTTGATACATCTGTTCATTTTTACTGTCATGACATCAAGCAATGGTCAACATAGAAAAATAGACTCTGAGGCAATAATAAGAATTATGCAGTACATTGCTGGAAGTAAAAATGAATATAAAAGTGACATTTGAATTTGGGGCAAGTGAAAACTTGGTTTGGGCAAGTAAATTTTTATGTGCTTGTCCAACAAGACAAGTGAATTTTAGAAAACTTGTCCATCCCTTAAGGTGGTTCTTGTGGTTAGGGGTTTTGAGTTAGAATCTAAAGCCTCTGGGTTGCAATCCCTAACAGGTTTCAATGTTGTATCCTTGGGAAAGGCACTTAAAATCTTCAGCTAGTAGACTAGAAAATGTGTAGCACATATAGCTCCAGTGAGGGATGTTGTCTCAGATGTAATGTACATTTTCCAGAGACCCACTGAAAAGCAGTGCCATGCTGCTGTGCTACCCTGGCTAAATAAAACAGTGATAAATAAATAAATGGGACATAAAGCTTGAGGTGCTGTGTTTGAGGCCAGGGACTAGCCACTTGTTATGTCAATCCTTCCACAAACATGGTACATCTCAATGAATGAATGCTACATATCTACCTTGTCCCAGATTCTTTGCACGCAGGCTTCAGGCAGAATGTGAGCGAAACACGTGCCGAACCACCTCTCACAGGGCAGAGCTCCCAGGATGCCTGTGTTGAGCATGTGTGTGTACAGGGTCTGGTCCTCAGTCTGGAGGTACTGCACAAGTCTCTTTATCATCTGGGGGATGGACTCTGTGGTAGGAAAGCATATCATGATTACCTTCAACAAGGAACACTTAGTGGTGGATAGCTCTTTATAACTTGTAGATATAGCTGTTGCATCAATGAAACTTAGACATCTAGATAATAATACATTCCAAAATCATATCCAGTTGCTTAAGTAACTTCTTTTTGGCGAATATAGCTGTTGGATATGAAAAAGTAGTAGGGACTACCCTAAAGGATAAGTGTGGGCAAGTTATAGCTGGAAAGTTCTGATGGTAGAATTTGTGCTAAAGCAAATTAAACTTAGTTAAAGCTGTACTTTCCAATACACATTGAAGTTGAATCCACTAAAAAACATGATGTGACAAAAGCGGTAAACCTTTGCCTTAATTAAAAAAAGAAATACTACAGTTGTAATATGGTAATATTCGGAATCAGACCCTTGAACTTCGTTCATCACCTTCTCAATGGTGGCACAGGCGGTCATGCAGCATGCATATACAAAATAGATCAATGAGATTTGGTGAACTTTGAACTTTGGCTCCTGACCTTTGAACTTTGGCTCCTGTAGCCTTCTGTGAAACTCCTCACACAGGAAGAAGATGAAGACTTCATCCTCCAACATCTCTGTCATCCTGGTTGCTATGGTAACATAGTTCTGATCAGCCGGCAGTAGTTCCTCTGGTTCCTCCAGCAACAGTCTGTAGGGTTGTATGAGAAAACACAGTCCATCAAGAAGTTCAGTAAATTATATCATGTTATCTCCAAGCAGATTTACCAGTGGCATGACAACATCCAAAGGACCAAAGCAGTATCGAATTGACCAGCAGTAGATTCCTGGTGGCCAATTGGATACTGTTTTGGCCCTTTGCATACTTGTATAATGGTACTAAATGTAATTTAAGATAGCTAAAGCACAGTATGTTTCCATCAACAAATGTAAATGATATACAGGCATCCATATATGAATATAATAAATAATCATAATTCACAAGAGAAAACATAAACAGTCCTCCTACCTGCCTTCCTCCATCTGGTGCATGTTGAGGAAGATGTTGGGGAGTGAAGAGTTGTTGTTGATGTACCTCATCACGACGAGAGCATGCTTCATGTCCTGGTACTGCTCCTCCTTCTGTCTCACTACAAACTCATGAGCATCTTTGTGGACAGGAAGGACACCTGGAAAACATGTCAAAATCTGCATAACTAATACACCACTTGATTTGGGCTTCATGGAAGTTCATGAAAATTCATTTTCCCTTCTGGCCAATGTCCTGTTTCAAAATCTTTAACTAAAATGCCCCCTGTGCAGTTCAGAGGAATCTGCCCAATGTGGGGCTGGTTCCGGTATAGAAAATTCAGGTACAAGTACGGTTTAGGTCCAGAGGATTGTTTGTGAAAACTTGTAAATGCGCAATAAAACAATGGTCGATAACTCTATCAAAAAAAGTTTCATGATAAAACTTATTTTCATCCTGCTAACAATTAACAGATTCTTCTGTTCAAAGTCAGTAGCATTTGGAAGTCTTTATTCTACGAATCACAAATTATCGGCTATCGCTTCATCATTTTTATTAGTCAAAAACTCACCGAGTAGCACTTTCCAAACCAGCGGCCTAAAGAGGGCGGGGAGAGGAAATCTCAAAACAAATGTCTGCAGTTTACTCAAGGCGATGGTCTCCTCTTTCAACAAGATTTCCAGCGATTTCTTTTCCTCAACACCCCGGAAACCAACCTTCTCGTAGTAGTGGGAGCGGAAGTTTCTTTGGGGATCGTCCACCATCGTGTCATACGTAGCAAGGTTGGATTTGGATTGAAAATCGCTGAAAATCACCGATGTTTTCCTTTCCGACCAAAATAATTCATGGGCGCTGCCATGTTGGATTACAAAGGCTGATGGGATATTAGACTCTACCATTTTACAAAAAGGGGTAAAATTCTCCCACTATAAGCAATCTTGAGTCTTGACACCAGAGAGAGATACCCCAAAGTTTGATCATCAAAATTACCGAATATTGGACCGAAAGCGGCCGTTTTTAGCTTATTTTCGGTCCTTTATACGAATTGCATAGCCCCCTTCACCGGCGTCTCTAGGGCCTTGGGGAAAGTTTTTTTTTTTTTTTTTTTTTTGGTGGTGGTGTGTGTGTGCGCGATTTCTATCTAGTCTCTACCAGACTCCGGATCGCTGGAAAAATCGTAGAAATGGAACAAATCAGAGGAGTAAGCCGGCCAGAGGAATATAACCGGCCAGGGAACAGCACGCGTTCGTGGGATCGCGGATGCCAGATTTTCTTATCTCTCATTTATAG
>NC_049981.1:14929146-14947774 GCF_000003815.2 Branchiostoma floridae | reverse complement strand
CATTTCTACGATTTTCCAGCGATCCGGAGTCTGGTAGAGACTAATTTCTATCCGGGAATACGACGGGAAAGGAAAATATGCACTCGGGCCGGTACAAGACACCCCCACCCCCCGGTATATATTCCTCTCAGTCCGGCATTTTTCCTTTCCATATTTTCCTTTCCCGTCGTATAAAAATCTCAGTCAGTCAGACTGTTTGTAAAATAGGGTTGAAAAAACAAAAACAAAAAAAGAACAGGCCAAGCTTTCCTGCCATCATGATCAGTTATTGCATCCCACCATAACTTCCTTGATCCCACCATTATAAACTTAAAAGTACACGTATAATAATACTGATCATGATAAACTTTATTCGTATGTTCATTCCCTGATGTGCAATTACTTCTAGATACAGCTTGTAACGTTATATCAAGGCATAACAAGTAAATGACTACAACCAACCACGGGTCCACGTACGGGATCCACTACATTGTATATCGTTAGGCCATTGAACACAAATCTATGACCTATGATACATAACCTGTCGCGTTTTAAAAATGAATCCTTAAAAGAATCATATCGTGTGGTAAGAAAATAATGAGTAAAGAATATATTTAAAGTAAGATACATTCGGAGTGTTTGCTATGTTGTTGATGGCAGAAGAGCTCAGAAATCACAATGAAACAACATGCATATGTTTCCGTTACTAGTTCAAGCACAACATACTAGTACAACAGATCTATGTTAGAGCATGAAAGCTTGATGTGAGTATTTACTTGTGTTGAATGAAAATATCAAACTTCGTCACAGATATAGATGTCATAAGTGACACTACAAGTCATTTTCGGGCAAAGTTAGCTTTAGAACGAATCCTTTGTTCAGTGAGAGATCCTGGTGTCCTCAACACACGGTCCAAGTACCCCCACAATATATTCACAACATATCTTTAATGCCATGAGTCATTTCCAATGTTTGCTTTAGCGTCAAGACTGCGTCCAGTCGACCTCCAGGATGAGTCTCCTCAACACACTGTCCAAGTGCGCCCTCTAGCGGTCCCCTAATATCGACAGGAGGGTCGTGTAGAAGGCCTTTACCAGGGATCTCCTCTTTAACTTTGAAGTCACCTTCATCCCCCCAGTCGTGTCGATCTGGATGTTCTAACAGGTTGGACAAAAGTCTGGCACAAATACTGGCATACATCATTTGAGTGTACCTATGAAAGTCTTTACAATGGTCCTGGTCGCTGGTTATCTTCTTCTGCCAGTCCATGTAACACTCCTCGTTACATATCACCTTTTCTTGATGACTCCCAACCGCGGTTCGCCGATCGAAGACCATGACGTCATCGAAGTCGATCAACCGAAGCTGTCCGCGGCTATCGACTGCAAAGTTTTCGAAAGATATGTCCGTTAACAACAAAATCCAGTCAGGGTCTCTTTCGCGAAGCGTATCCACTAGTTGTAACAACTGCACTGCAATGTCGGCTCGAACATTCCAAGGAGAGTCCAGGAAGGCGTCTAACGTCCTCCCTGCATGTTCCACCACGATCACTCTCCCGCAAGCTCCATAAAACTTTGGAAATGGCCAAGGCGTTGTAGACTTTGTGGTGAAATATCTGAGTAATACAGACTCCTCGTTGAGGTGAAGCGAGGTAGAGAGATACGCACGTCTCAGTTTGGTCGCGCTTCTACTTCCATTTTCGATATACAGTTGTTTAAGCTCTTGTACAAACCTAGCTGATCCACAATGTGATAGCGCTGTCTTTTGCTCTTGTGTGATTCTCCACGCCTCCCGTAGCCAGGTGAGTGTTAACGCCGCGTCGGTCACCAACACGGTCTCCAGGATGAAAGACGAAGCGTTACACACCTGAGGACGAGGCGACGAACGGCAAATAAACTTTTCATACCTCTGCCACGCTTGCTCCTTGTTCAGGGTTTTCGCAACCACCATAATGCCACCAACCATTCCCGTGGAGACGATACCTTTCTTTAGATACCTGTCGGACTCTGCTTTCACGAAGTTGCCCCGATGTAGGAGTTCACAGGTGTCCCCAACACACGCCGGGCATTTCTCCCTCTCGGCCCACGAGATGTCGACGCCATTTGTCGTCCTAATAGGTGCCCTCTGAAGTATGTAGACAAAAACAACCGCCAGTAGCACTGTCCACAGGAATTGCTTCCCCCTTGTGGCCCTTAGGTCCAGTAGAACGCGAATCCAGCGGTAGAAAGTAGGCATAATGGTAGGAAGTGTTCCTGGTCTATAGGCCGTGTTGTGTTTTCTTCTCGGGACTGGATATGAAGAAATGCAGGAATGGTAGTGGGGCCGGACATACATGTTGTCTGTTTGTTGTCGGTCGATTGGCAAACTAAGACAACTTAAGTACTAGTCGAACAACTAGAAGAACGCGACAGTACGAAGTGGTCGTTGAAAATTTGATCCGTGTATACTTTTTTGTTGGACGAAAGTTAAGCATTAATAAGTTTTATGATATATGTCATGGGCGGAAAGTGATTGTTCGTTGCCCCCAGAAAGTACTAACAGAGTAATGCCGAAGATGGTGCTACGGTACAAAGACGTCACTCGGCGGAGTAAAGTAGAACTGCAGCATGGACGGCTATGAGAGAGGCCAGCAATCAGCGACCCAGTACAAAAAGAAATGGCCAGCAAAAGTGCCAAAAAAGTCCATAGAGAGCCTGCTAATTGGAGGCTAAGCTTGAACCTGGACGGTAGCAGAAACAACAAATTGAAAGGTTACGAATGGCGCTAATGTTACGACAACAACAACAACAACAACAATATGAATATTTATCCAAATATAAAATGTACTACTGTATTACTGTATCTAGGTAAGTTAGTAAAATATTATAGCCAACGAAATAGAGCAGTATGAATATAACATTAAAATGCATCCTAATGTTTCCCAAAGCTAGTTGATGGTTTTCAGGAAAACTAAATCATTTTCATGACAGCTCGTACCAAAATGGGAGACCCCGAAATTTCACTTGCCGGTAGAAAAATAAGTTCCAAATTGTGCATTTTATAACATGATGATGAAGAAATATTGAGAAAAGACTATGCAGTTATGAAAATTATGGCCCTCTCAATGTGCATTTTATAGATACAATACAAATCATAAAATATGGAGACAGTGTTGCTGAACTGTACTGTAACAGTTGACAAACAAGACTTGGCGTTTAGAATAAAATCACAATCTATAACGTAATACTGTAAAAGAGAGTAAAAATGAAGAGAACGTCTTGTTTAAAACGTAGCACTCCGTGTTCTAACGGAAAACACCCCTGCAGTATCAGTGGTACGGCCCAGCTACAAGATGGCGGAAACAGAGAAAACAGAGCTTGCTTCCCCGGCTTCTGGTGACGTTGGCTCCTTTCCACAGACTGCAGACCAGAAAAAGAAGAGTAGGAATTCCATATCTTATCTTCATATCCATATGGAAAGATTGATTGTGAATACATTGTTGATGAACCGACATAAAACAGCACAGTTTCAAAAGAGGTAGGGGAGGGGGGCATATATGGAATACTTTACATGTATGTAGAAACAGAAAGAAGTGTCCAGATCGGGCCAGAATTTTTAAGGAAAAGGAGGATTATCACTATAATCGAATTCCCATTGGAGCCCTTTACTTTGCAAGTCCAATGTGACATCTGCATATGCATGCATGCCCTGAAGAGTACAATCTGTATACGTATCCACATATAACGGATCTTTAAAAATCTATGAAAATTGGTCTACTTACACCGGGAAGGATTCCCACTCTTTCCAAGAAGTGTGCTGAATTCTTATACATGCTTGAGTTTGGCTGTACCCCCATGTAACGTTCTATCCGTGAAACGCTACTAACCAAAGTAAGGTACTCATATTCACCTGAGTGAAGTGAGGAAATTTGTATCCCCAGGCATAATGTCAGACTCAGAGCATATCAGGGGACTCAAACCCAGGACTTCTGGGCCTTGATCCAAACGCCCTACCGTGTACGTTGATATTTCTTTCCCACTGTACAGTTGACGTACTTCTGAAAGGTGCAGGCGACGCCCCTATCATGAAGAAGAAGAAGTGGGCGGTAGACCCGACCAAGAAAGTCAGCTGGATCATCGAGTTCATCAGGAAATACATCAAGTGTGAACCACACGAGTCACTGGTGAGGGTTTACTGCTCTCAAACTGTTGTTGGTAATGAGAGTAATAAACAGTGCCATGATTTTGAAATGAACACAGTTCATTCTGTTCAATGAACACAGTGAAACATAGGTATATATTATTAATAAATGCACATGCTATAGGATTGTGACCCTTACACTCCCTTTCCATTAAAAAAAGGCTGTGACCACTGAGCAAGCAAAGATCTCACTGATCAGTCAACAAACATAGTAGATAAAGAACAGCTTTTTAAAATGTTTTGTTGCCATTTAAATCATACTAAAATGAATTTGTATCACATTTGAATCAATCAAAGTGTCACCCAAATCCAAACTTGCTTGCTGTAAGGTTTCTTAGACTCAGAGATTGTCATCTAGTGGGTGGGGCCTGAACATGTGGTGCACAAGTTGAGTAACACTGACAGCAGCAGCAGCTAGGATTTGAACTATTACTGTATGTAGCTGTCAGGTCAGGAGGTAGGGCCACAGTAACAGTAACAGTGGGACTATGCTCACTACAGAACAGTTCCATTGGACGATTTGTCAATATTGGTATCTTCTCTGTCTCCCTCCCACAGTTCCTGTATGTTAACCAGTCATTTGCACCATCACCAGACCAGGAAATGCAGAATCTATATGAGGTAAGTGCAGTGGTGTAGTTGTCTTTGAGCTCAGTGCCACATTGAATACTAAGCTATCGTAGAATATTGAAAAAGTTTGCAGTGGTTTAAAGTTCATGATTTTTGCAGTGACAACTTTACTGCAATCTTAAGGTATTTAGGCTTATTCTGATTCTGATCTTCCATTGTTATCTCATTAATGAATTAAGAAAGAATGGAGCCGTAATGAATATTGATAGATGGGCATGAAAGAATTCTAAAATCTGATTTTTGGGCCATATGGATGACGTCATTAGGTTTTATTGCCCCTAGTATTATTTTCTATGAAAAAATACAGCACTTTGGTACATATTACTGCAATGAAGCTATGTTTTTTATGTGCATAATGATGAAAGCTACAAACGCATGTTTGCGCAACTTGATATCTTCTAATGATCTGTAGTTATTACTACTTAGAAAATAATTGTTTTCATCTAATTAGAAATAATTATTTTCTAATAAATACAGATTATACCAGAAGATATCAAGTTGCACAAACATGAGTTTGTAGCTTTCTTTAAAAAAAAGTCTATGCTGTGTCCACAACCTCATCATTAGTAACTGTGCTGAACATGTTACAATACATCACGCTGGTGAGTAGCGGTGATGTGGACATTTACTTTTCGTTTGAAGTGCTGTAACTTGTGTAAGTCTCTAGTATTTACAATGTCCTGTGGGAGGGAGTTCCATAACTTAGCAGTATCATCATTATGCACATGAAAAACGTAGACTAGAATAAGGATCGTAGAAGTACTAGTAGCTATATATTGCACATGTGTATCTTATGATATCATATTACTTGTGCACTACTGTTCCTTTACACTATAATTATAATGTCACATACAATCTACATAGTAAGCAGCTTCACAGTTTTAATTGTGCATTTGCCTGTTAGGGGCCTTCACCCTTGACCTCAGGTATGCACAGTTCAAACCATGAACCGACTTATTGTCTGTTAAAAAGGAATGGTAAACTTGTATCTATTTTCTTGCCCTTGTAGTGTTTTGGCAGTGATGGGAAACTGATACTTCACTACTGCAAGACTCAAGCCTGGGGATGATCCACACTTTTGTTGATATTTATCAGAACTGTTTATTGTTGTTGTAAATAATCTATTATAGAGAAGTTTAAATTATTCTTTGGTCAACCACCTGAAAAAGTGTAGTGTAGACAGTACTACTGAACATGATGCAACAGTACCAAACTTAGATCCTGACTGTCCATCACAATTAGCAGCACAATTAATGATAGCATATAACAATTAGTAGTTTGAGAAAGTGGCTGCATTTCTGTGAAAAATATGTATATTCTAAGTTTTTTACATTTTGACAGAGGAGGGCAGGCCTATGGGTTTTGCCTATCAGTTAAATTCCTTCCCACCCCATACGGTGTTTGGGGCCGCACCCATCTCTGTTTCTATAGCCCTTGGGCCACACAGCAAGTACTACAGTTGTGGGCTAGTCTACTACCATACTGGTGGTGGTGTGTGTTCAACTGTCATGCTTTTAATTTAAACATTCTGGGTGTAAAGCAGCAGTACATGTGTGTACTGGGATGGGGATTGAACCCCAAGCATGTGAGACCAGCAACTGACCAACTCAAGCAGTTAAAGAGACAACAACAATGTAAAGCAAACAATCTACACACAACAACAAAGTCAGATTACCAGTGGCACAGATGCATTTGTTATCAGGCCCAACAGAGTGCTGGAGTCTTAAACATACATAAGGTATTGTCCTTTATTATCCAGTTTAACTGACTGAATGGATAATCTTCAACTGTTTATGACTGAAAAATACAGATGATATCAGTAAAATTGTTGTTTGTGAACTGATTTATGTCTACAGACATCATTCTGCATTATACAATGTAGTACATACTGTTTTACCTTGTTTATTTGGCAAAGGTGTGTCTTAGGGGAACTCTAGTTGTAATTAAGATTAATTCTACTAGATCCCAGAATCACAATTATGTTACTTTTGAATTCTCTGATTGGTATTGTTATGATTATTTTGAAATCTTTGGTTATCATTTAGTTTTTTTTTTTTTAATTGGACTACCTTTAGTTGCTTGTTCTGTTTTGTATTGTTATGGTTACATTGAAATCTTTGGTTATTATTTGCGTTGTTATTGTACACAAGTCTTCAGGTATTTAATTTGTACCATTATTATCATTCTGTTGGATGGTTCCCTAATCTTCAAGCAGATCCTACTGTAGCATAAGATAGTATCAAAAGCTACCAGCTTCCTTTCAAACTACAGAATATAAGATATTTTCCTGTAGAAAAGTATTTTACACTCACGAATAGTAGCATTGGGAATCACACAGATACTACAGTATGATGCGCGTTCATTAAGCTAGATATCTTCTTTCCTCAAACGTCAACAATCACTATCAAAGCAACACATTTTACAAATCATGCGGAGGGTTATGTGCGGACATTTACTGACCTGAAAAACATCTATAAATTCAATAAAAGGAGGTCCAACTTCACAAGTCACTACTAGTAAATGCATTTATTGACACACAAGATGCCCTTAGGCTATCCTGTGAAGGGTCAATAAACTTTTTCATTGCAAAAAAAAGCAACATGATATGTTGATATGGTGGTGGAATCATTGCGAGCTGCTGTGGTAACAAAATGAGAATAAAAATATTATAAATGGAGCATTTATTGGTGATTACCTGTGTAAATGTTGTGTCAGTAAGAACCTTGGATTTGTCTGCTATACATGACAGAAATGCACGAAAGTGTCTGACCCTCAATGGCTACTGAGTGTTACAGCTAGGGGTTGCTTTGAACAGTTTATTAGTACTTTATGATCTTGATGACGCAGCTGGACGAATATTTATACTAGCGGTTACCGATTGATTAAGAAACCCACAAAACAGCACTTTCCCCACTCCACCCAGGTGTAAATTCAAATGGGTACCTTACTTGACCGAGAAGGTAAAAAAGTGCAATGAAAAGATTGAGATAGACTTCTGTATTCAGGACACAGTGTCTGTGGATTAACAACCTAACCTAAGTCGTTAGCAAGCAAAAAGATTGAGCCTGCGGTTACAACGGAGGGTGTATCCAGGCTGGTAACAACCCAATATGTTTTTCTGGGATCTTGTCTCAGCTTACTGTCTCAACGACTGTTCTTTAGAAGCCAATGCATCAAAACGTGACGCCGAGCCCACAATATCCGTTCTCAAATTGCTATCATGTTAGAATATGCGGTTGTTAACTTCAAAACCTTCATCAGTATACGTCAATACATTTGTACTTGTTATAGACGAGACCACTTGTTAAACACTTACCAGTCTAAATAACTCATTAAAAAAGGTCGGAAAAGTTTCTCGTCACAGACGCTCGTCAGAGTAGATATTAATAAATGTCAATTTTGTTTCACATGTCATGACATATGGAGTAATAATGAATAATGGAACTGAAGCCCTCTCGGGGAAATGTAGGTACAGATTAACTCTCGATGACAACTTTTACGCGGGAAGCTTGGATACTTGAATGCTTTATTCAGCCCATTATCATCAATAGCTGAAGAGTTGCATGATAATTAGCAAATTTCACAAATCTAAGTGGTCACAAGCTACTGGTAGCCACGCATCCAATTTTAGAGATGTTTGGTTATGAAGTGAAGATTGGAGGAACAGTGTTTATGACACGTTTTGCATGATAACAGATATACCGCCAAACATTTGACATTGTGGTTCCTGCGGTAGTATATTGGCTGGGTTTATCATACAATTTCATTTCGTATGACCGAAGAGCTGCATTGTAATTAGCCATTTAACAGCGAAATCTAAGTGGTAAGAAACATTTATATTCTGCCCGTGCGCTGTACTTTTCCACAAGTAAGGCAATAAAATTTATCAAACTATTGCTTTTTTTTGCAAGGAACATTTTGTCTAAATTACATTTTCGGCAGTAATACGTCCGACATTTTCTCGATCAGTTCGCGATTTTTAGCGATCGAAGGCGATTTTTAGGAGGCGAGCGATGCTCGCTGTGTACCAAAACTTGTTCAGCGACTAGTCGCCATGGCGTGATCTTTGAGGTCGCAGAGCTTTGAGGTTTCGGGCGAGTAGAGAATGACTTACTGATCATCGGACGCAAATCGGATGGCGCACATACGCCCGTCGGTCGGATGAGTTTCGCCCGACTCCTGTTTCTTTGCAAATGTAGGCTTTCTTTCTGGCTCCTGTGGTAGTATCCGGACTGGATTTATCACACAATTCATTTCCTGTTGTCATGTTTGTTCTGCCCGTGCGGTGCATTTATTGGTTAATCAACATTGAGCCTGTTTGTGAGGAACGGTCTTACCGCGTCCATGTGGTGGCGTCATGTCACGGGAGGCTCATTATCATAAAATGTATTCCTAGGCGAGCGTCCGAGCCTCACTCGATGTGACAGGGACGGTTTTTCAGGCGCAAAATACGGCCCTCTGTGGACCTTAAATCAGCCGACCTTCCTGCGATCAAGAAGTACGACGGAAGGTCGTCGATGTGACAGGGGTATAAGAATGGCTGTTGCCTAAGAGGACACGAAGAATTTAAAAAAAGTAGCCAAAAATGCAACAATTCAGTTCCCAGAATGATTGTTTGGCAGGTAAAGCCAGCTAACCAAGCCTTCTGACTAGTAATGTCAGATTGCTACTGTCACTGATCTTGGAGGCTGTGTAATTGGTTTATGCCTGTCGCCCGACAAAGTCGGTAACAAACGTTACCAACTCTAGTAAGATGGATATATTATCCATTTTTTGGACTAGAAATGATAGCTTTTGTGACGGTTTTCCTGCCGTTCTAAAGAAACAAGAAATGATTTTTGACTGTCATATGTACCTTACCTGACGAAACATTGTACAAAAATGATTGTAACAAACGTTAACGTTGCTCGATGCTTTCTCCGTTATCTATTTTACCTGGTGCATGTAAAAAAAAGATGACAACATTTTAAAGGTAGGTGCCCGCCCCGCCTCACGTCTTCTTATTCCTACATGAAGTAGTCAATACTGTAAGTCATTTCGAAGAAAAAAGTTACATGTAGTGCTGTCACAAAATCAAAAACGCTGGTTGAAAAAAATAAGTTGTCATTTTTTGGCTATCGTCAATAGAGAAAGTTTCCTAAACAATCAGGTGTGTTAAACTGACAATTGAACTGATTTATTTTTCGAACCTTAAACCGCTATTTTTGACATTTCAATAAGAACGTGGTAACCTATCACCATTAACCAACGCCATCAGCCAACGATTAAAGGATATTTACATTCAAACATTTAAAGCCGAAATACACAACGACAACCGGGACAAATCTTTCGGTAACAAATTACGGACCTATAGATTATTCAAGCCTATTTATAAAGAAGAAGAATATCTGATGGTTAACAACATACAACACAGAGTGGCTGTAACTAAACTCCGGATAAGTTGCCACAAGTTACATATCGAAACTGGAAGGCACAACCGCACTCCTCTGCAGCATAGAGTCTGCAAATTTTGTGATCTACAACAGGTAGAAGATGAACAACATTTTATTTTACACTGTAAATTGTACCATAAGGAACGGCTTGTGCTTTATGAATATATCAGAAAAGAGTTTCCATATTTTGAACATCTTAATGTAACGGATAAATTTCTATTTTTGATGCGCCTAGATAAACCCTGTATATTAAACATTATTTGTTCCTATATCTACACCTGTACAAAGAAGCGAGAAGATGTCGACCACAATGTTAGCTTAGTACCTTCAATTAGTTAAATTGTATCTTGTTGTCCCTACATATGTCTGTTATGTCTGTTATCAGTGACCTGTACCTAGCCCGTCGAGGCATGAATGTACAATAAAGGTCCTTCATTCATTCAATAATGGCCGTGTAGTTCCTACGCCGTGCCCGTGGTGATCACTGATACGGGTTTGTCTGTATGTTGCATTCTCTACATGTCCGTGTCCTCAGTCGACATACAAGTATATCTTTGTATAAACTATGATAAGTTATATGCTATTCAGTTTCTTGCATTGTTGAGCAAGACAATAACATAGGATATTTATCCTTACCGAATCTGCACGATAACAAAATCGCAAGTTCAGCCTTTCCCGTTTTATTTCTCCCTTGTAAAAATGTCAGCTAGTGCGTGCAACTTGAAATTGGACGTGTCTGCCCCTGCATTCAACCTTTCTTCACAGGTAAAAGCAGTCTGAATCCTAATCCTGTGATTTATCTAGGTTGACAGAGGCGTTGCATTACTCCAGCGCATCTCGCAGGGATCTGAAGGCGATTGCGTCCCGTGGAGTTATTCGGCTTGACTGACCCGAACCAATGGGGAGGCTTGACCTTTGTCGATCTGAAGGATGAGTCTTTCTCCTCGGCAGAATCGCAAATTGCGATCTATTATTACTGTCGTAAAGGGGTGGCAAATGCAATGGGATTCTCTACACATCCCGACGTTATAATCTTGCAATTGATAAAAGTACAGATTTTGATACATTTCTTTCAAAGTGAGGTGATATATAGTTTTACTACCTTTAGGTAAAAGAAAAGGGCAGCCCTAGTACAATTCTTGACTTTTCCAACACTAAGGTAGGGGTACACTGCTAGTAGTGGTGGCTGGTCTCATTTAATACCTCTTACAAAGTAGTTCAGTGCCCAGTATTCTGACTTTGTCCAGTGAGACAGTATGGCCAGGTGATTCAATGTGGGTGTGTTGAGAGACTTCCGACCACAGCGACCTGGGCCGTTTGTCGTCTTTTCCTGTCGGCTATAGTTAGGCCCTTATTCGAGTGGTTTGCTTCCAATTTTGGATCCCCCTGCTACCCACATCTATGGCTATCTGTTCCTTCACTTCTTCTGCATAGCTAATGTCCCATGTCGTTAAATGCTTTACTTAGTATTCATAGATATTTGATATAACATCTTTGGACTATGTCGGCCAAGGACAAGTTTTGCGGTGTATGTTGGAATATCTCTATGTGTTGTGCTACCAGCCAGTTCAAAAATTAAACTGCGCATGTGCAGCGAGATGTATTGTGGGTGATATTTCAAAGTTAAAGGCTTCTGAGCACACACACAAACTTATGGGTCTTCACCTTTAACATATTGCCCACAATGCATATCAAATTGCATGCCCAGTTTAAATGCATTCACATGAATGGGCATATGCTAACTCCTCTCATGATTGCTATAGTTTGAATTGTTAAACTGTTAGAACTTCAAGTCTCATTTGAACAGTTTTCACGGAATATGGAAGAAAGTTGAACATTTCTACTTAGTTTCAAGGGAAACGGTTACAAATGGCTTGTGTTGACTTATTCAAGTGAAGAACTCATCATTCTGCAGTTTGTAACCAAGGACGTTATATAACGTCATCGAGCTTGTTCTAAACAGGCCGTTGAACGTACGCATGGCTGAGAATTACTAATATAGTACGGCACATTTATTTCCAATCTTTTGGGGAAATATTTCTGTATTCTAAACCAACTTATTTATTAGATAATTTATCAGGATTTACTGTAAGTCCGCCGTGCCTTGAAGCACAACCCGTAACTGTGCCACTTCCAATGCTATAGTCACAATGCTATAGTCACAAATATGAGGATCAACTCACCGCCATATCTTGACACCTTTACGCCCGGCAAATTTAACAAGACATTTCTGAAGTATAAAGTCGCCGTATCATCGCAAAGACGAAAAGCCCATTATACCAACGCAATTACACCAGCCATGAAAGCAGCTCCTCCAATCTCGTGCAAAAATACTTGTGATCTCTTCTATATATCATTGGTGACGGCAAATTGCAGAGGGATGCGGTTATGTTGGAAGGACAATTTTGGAAGGGTCGTCTGGAGACTTAAAGGCCGTGAGAAGATATCAGTACTCGGCTTATCAATCGTCTGCGCCATCATTGCTTCTCGACGGCTGGATGGTGAAGTGACGTCATAACACGACGGTTATTATGTTTTCCTCTGATAGGGAAAACATATTGTCCTCGCTGGTATGTCCTTCTTTTTCTTTCTTTCTTTCCTCTTCTGTCAGGAACCAATCAGACCTGACATCAGCATATTAGTTGTACAGCAAATATGTACAGCAAATATGAACGGAGTATTGGCTGTACAATAAAGCGTGAACAATGCACAGAATACTATGGGAAGGTCTAATAGTTGCGAATATTGTGTTCGAGTAGCTTGACAAAAGGCTACAGGGACAACATTCGACATTTTCGAGAAAATGTTGTCTTAAAGATGTAGTTTCAAATCTTAACATTTGCTAATGCATCTTATTGATGGGTGTTTGGAGAAGGATATATGATAGTGCATGTGAAAACCTGGATGTGCAAACTGCCGCAGCTTAGTGGATAATTTATCATAGTACATCTTTATATGGTACCGCAAAAGTAATTTCATTTTCATGTGGCATCTTCCAATGCTGATTTGGAAGTAACAGATTAAAAGAGTTCACTTTCACTTGTCACAGAATATATCACACAGTATCAAGTCATTATTCAATTAGGATCCTGTCAATAACGTAACGATCTGCCGTAAAGTAATGTCGTTCTTGGTGCAGTCGCTGAAGTTTCGTGCAAAGTTTCTCTGTTTTGCACAACGGGGTGTAAACTTGTCTTGTAAAGGTCTTTCACGATAATCGATTTTCTCTCGAATGAAAGCCAAAAATGTCACACGACACATGCGATTGCACCTTTAATCAACAGTCAAATATTGCACCACAGTTTAGAGTAGTTGTACAGGAGCTATACATGTATGTACGTTTGACGGCAAATTTCCAATTTGCTGCAAATTGTGACCAGGGCAGAAGTGTTCTTACAGGTTACCGCTCATGGATCTACTGAAATGAAAGAGATGATTTCCAAGAAGCGAGCCGAAATCTGTGTTTGTACAGGACTCATCAACACATTCGGATGAAGGATAGGTAGCTTTCTTTAGAATTTCAAAGTCCAAAGACCATTCTTAAGCTTTGGTAGCAATTGTCCATGTTACGAGGACGTAGTTGGAGATTGGCAGTGCGGCCAGACTTGGTGATGAGATAGGGCTCAATACGGCCATTCGAGTCGCTGGTTAACACAAGCCTTTGGTTTACAGAATGCTTTCTTACAACATTGATTTCTGTTATATAGACATATTAGTAGCTTTTTCCAAAGACATTTTACAGTAGTTATCTGAATAATATGTAATGCATATGCACGAATATGATACCTCATTCATCCTAATGAAAACACTAGATACCCGCCTCACTCACGTATAGTGTAAAATTAATGTTGATTTTGTCATCAGTTTTAAACTAGAGTTCGACGAAATCATACCTTTGCCAAATGAAGCAGGTTTGTTATGTAGAAAGATGTCTGTAGACATAAGTATGCTACTCATTACATATAATCATATATGTTATTTGATTAAGTCACACCTCTATGAGTGCAAGACTGCAAGCAAAAGCTTGTGCTAAGACGATTTCATTTTGGTAGTCTAGAGCTGAGATACAATTTTTCTGAAATTCAGAAAAATAGAATCTGTCAACCAAAACATTGAATTGGACTGGCCTGACGTTATCTTGATAACAGTGGCTCTGAGCAACCTGATACTCGAGAGTAGCAAGGACGTTGGTACTGTAAGGTCACATTGCAGGTGGAAGATGACCCGGAAACACAAACACACAGGCACACTCCAAACTATATCTCCATTTGTCATGGAAATAACTATTAAGAAAACTGCAGAAGTTTAAAACACATGGGATCAACCTATCCTCCCCAGTTTTCCGTCAACATAAGTCTACTCTAGTCGGTAAAAGTGATTGGCAACCAGGGGGCAGGGGGCAAGGCTGGGTCAGCCTGCTAGCTTGATCTACTTGCCTGGTACCTGCAGCTGTCAATAAGATACGCCCGAGCAGAGGTAAGGAGAGACATTAGATTTATAAACTTCCCACATTGATTATGCAAATTAGCTGTTAATTTGCCTAATTAGCATCTTATTATGAACGTCTTCACTTAGTCTATCCACATATAAAACATACCAAAAAGCATGATGATCCGCCAACATGTTCATATTTTCTCATTAATTATGCAAATGAGGCCATCATTTGCATAATTGATATCTATCGACATTTCTCTCCTTCCCAGCTACATATGGGACAAGTTTTAAAGTCCTATCATGGAATGCAGTGGTTTTATAAATTTTCCTCGTTAATTATGGAAATTAGCTGTTGATTTGCATAATTAGTATACCATTATGTAAGTCATCACTCATTCTATCTACATACCAAAAATCATGACGATCCGTCAACACGTTGCAGAGTTATTCTCGTCCAAAGTTTGAAAGGAAACCGGCGCCTGCAGTACCAAAAAAGCCGCTAGGGGATCCAAACTCACAGCACATACTCTCTGCTCCGTGGGCTATCTACCACCCATAAATCATGACCACAGCATGTCCAGAACACGAGATATCAAAAATTGAGGTTCTGCTGCAGTACCTTAGCAAGCCGCTAGGGGGCCCATTATCGAACTTGACCTTCGTTTTCCCGACCCCTACCCACCTACCAAATATCATCGGGATCCATCCAAGGCTTCTCGAGTTATGCTGTTAACAGACACACACACACACAGACACACAGACACACAGACTCACAAGCCCAAAACATAACCTTAGCCATTCTGGCAAAGGTAATAATAATAATAATTACAGTAACTGGAAAGAATTCTCTCATCATTATGCAAATGTATGCAATCATTTTAAAATCTATTTCTCATTACCTTTTGTGGATTAAGTATGCTTCAAGAAGCTAGTATGTGTCACTGCACAGCTGCTCAAAATACAGACAACGATAGAAGGTATGCCTATAGCTCCTATATAGTATTGTAGCTGTATAATAGATGCTGGGCATGAAAACGGATGCAACTGTGGCGTATACATATCATCTAATCAACAGTTACAACCAAACAAAAGGTTCGACCCGAAGTAAAGACGGTACTTTGAGAAGAAAATTGGACTGACAGCATGCTATTCTCCTTAAATTAGGGCTCATTAAATGAATGGCCCTGGAAACTAATTGGTGTCACTGCGAGGTGCACTAATTTGCCTGGTGCAGGAACGTTACTTAACGACAAAGTCGATAAATTTGGCTTGTGTTTGAATTCTAATTGCTTCCCATGCGGCGAAACATTCCAACTGGGCAGTGCATACCTATAACTATCCCGCAACCCTAAATTAGAACTTTCTTCAAATTCTTAAGGGTTTTCATAACAACGCGTTGGTATATCAGTATTTGGTCGGTTTTTAGTCAGGCGACTAAAAGAATATGATATTATCTGCCAACGTTTCGATAAACATTACATCTACCTTACCCGTTTAATTAAGCCCAGAGAAAGCTCCCGGAAAAATGAGAAGACAAAAGCAATTGGTTCTGTACAAGTGGCTAAGACTGATGCATACCTGATTATATAACTGTTTGAAATATGAAACATTTTGATCCGAGTACTGTCATGTTGCAGATTAAGGATACAGTTGGTGTTAATTATAAAGGCTCAAATATCTCAAAGGACCCATACGTATTATGATACCTTTGCTGGTGGATATCAACAGAGAAGAAGATCTATTCCACTACAGTACAGAATCATAGCACATTGTCCGGGGTACATATTCATATTTCTAATTCTGCATACTAGTATATAACATGAATACATAGGCCTTTATTATACAACCCCAATGTCGTCTAATACTAATGAATAAAGCTCCCACTGTCCAAGATTAATATTTAGTTATAATTGGTGAAATTCTACATGCGGCTAGGCTAACAGCTTTGTATACTCCTTCTCTCTCTTGTATTATGATCATGTTGTGACGTCCTCTGTGTAGTGTTTGCAGGGCACGTGCGTGCGGAGAAGAAACGTGTTTTTCATCACTCCTTTATTGGATCTCTTGACACAAAGCTTTGTAGCCAAAGGATAATCCCATGCAGATGAGGGCTTCATTTCCAACCTGATTACGCTGCACGAAAATTGGAATTTGTGCCCCCTTTGACTGGATGTAGACCGCGGGTGGGGAACAAAATTGGATTTGTATGATCGTTTATTATTATTCTTGAAGTTTGTTTTACTCAATGGTCACCGCGTAACAAGACCAGAAGGTCCAAAGTGTGACCCGAAGGCCAGTCCGAGGTTACGGGTTACATGAACAGGACCGTAACAGCATCTCCTCTCCTTAGGTCAGAAACATCGTGATAGGGCCCACTCACTACGAGTGAAAACTAATTGAGCCAATGGTAGAAGTAGGGTTACAATTGAAGGATGATGTGAAAGGATTATTTGAAGAAAAAAAAAATTACAAAATGTACTTCGATGAAACTCGTCTGATCTACCAACGGTGATTGCTAGCTCTGTGTGCCCTGATTTAATAATTGAAGTACGATGTACTATGTAAGAAACTTAAAGTGAAAGATTCCTAACATATCTATGAAATTCATCGGGCGACCTGACAAAGCTGTAGCCGCTCAGAGGTTGCAAGTTGTAATGGAACGGTTAATACCTGCAGTTATACACACAGGCTCACTCACAACACACAAATTGGAATTACTGAATGAAGGCATATGATAGTACTGTATTTTTCAAGCGGTGGAAAAACTTTGTAACACTATAGAGAGAAACATACTAAGCCAGAAAAGGCCAAAAAAGATGAAAGAAAAGAACCTGGACCGGTCCATCTGATTGAAGGTTGATAAACCAATAAGAATGAAGGATATTGATTGGTTCACACAGCCTTGCTGCATGATAGCGATGCTCCCCTGGGGCATCAATTTCAGAGGCAACAATCACCGACTTGCCTGGTATTTATAAAAATTTTCTCGCTACTGGTAATTATCTTGATAGGATAGGGAAGTAATAGATGATTTCTTACGTGTAGTCCTTTTTTCTAGTACATGTGTTCTATGATGTTCACCGTTCTATGATGATGCTAAATGAATGATAAATGTTGCAAAAACACAGGCGTAATATCGCTGAGAATGAACCGTATACAGTCAAACATGTCTATAGCGACCACCCAAGGGACTGGCCAAATGTGGCCACTATAGACAGGTACTTACATCTGTTTGGAGATGATACCTGTCTATTTACGTACTGTAGCACATGGCAATGACACGTGCTCTCTCATCAACAAGTTCTATTAAATCTCCTATTCTTTTCGCTGCCGGGGATAAGTACCGTAATTGTGAACTCTCCGCGTGAATTCTTCAGTTCAAAGCAAATCTAATTCCAGGTTAGTTTAAATTAAACTAATGGTACTACAGGTACGAAAATGTGACTTGGGGATGCGCTCCCAACAGGTGACTTGGAGATACATGTACACACAGTCTGAAACACGTAAAAATACTAGTAAATCGACATATGAATAAAGTAAGCAAAACGATCCACGTATGATCATATAAACGCATTTCAAAACGGCTCACCCAAAGCTAAAGGTGACAGTTTATACATTTCAGTAATAACATACGCCATAACACAACAATCAACGAGAGCAATGAATCCGAACCGTCTCAATTAAGAAAAAAAGTTGAGAGTCGAGATTTCTGTATATAGTCTATTTGAATATTACTTACAATGTATTATTACCTTTGAATTGGTTTATGACTTATGCGAAGCTCAATAAAACTTTGCAATTGATAAAAATGACGAACAGTATTTCTGCCATGTGTCACTTTATTCAGTCCAGAATCATCACTCTAATGTCACGTCGCCCCTTTATGTTTTACCCATTGGATCTTCTCTGAAAACAAAAATTGATTTCATTTTACATTACTCCAGCTTAGACTACCTGTAAATCAACACACGACA
>NC_049981.1:14901802-14928860 GCF_000003815.2 Branchiostoma floridae | reverse complement strand
TGGACTTTTGAGTAGACATTTTGACTAACATTTTATTATTTTCTCCGTACCTAATTAAGAGGTTTAATATGATCTGACATTGGGTAAGATTGAACAAAAGAGATCAAAAGGTTCCGACACTTGGGCGGCACTTACGTGCGGCACAGGTTGCATTGAAGAGACGCGGCTGGGCACAAAATCAAACGTTAACCCAATTTTACGACAATTTTACGGCATTTTGCCGCGAGTACACTTTGCGACATTTCATTTCGCGGCAGGTTCTTACAGGTTACAGCACGCCGGCAGATCTGACGCTGCAGCGCTCACGTCACGCCTCCACACCACAACTCCCAACTGTAGCTCATAACAACGTCGCTGCGCTGCCGGCCGGCCGCAGGTTTCGAGATGGCGATCTTCAAAACATGTTGCTGTTGCTGTCGGATCAGATCTGGTTGCCTGGTGGCAGCGGTATTTTTCATGGTAGGAAAATCTCTTTACTTCTATTTTGACTATTCTATCATAACTGTTACTTGACAGGAAAATTTGTGCCGAAGTATTTTGCTTTTATCACATGTCCATTTGGTCTGGTCTAGGCACTTAGACAGGTAGGTAGGTAGGCAATAGGCATTTGCATCATATATTACGCTGATGACAACAATTCATAGAAAACGTGCATATCATACAGCAAATATCAGGGCATTAATCTTTTAAAAAAGGGTAAAAATCTGACCAAGTTATTACAAAGAGATTTGTTTGATAAAGTGCTGAACGAACTAATCACTGAACGTAACTGTTGATAAAATCAAGACATAGGTTTGATGAATAAATGACGTTGTGAATAGTTCAGCTGATAACGCATTAAAGAAACGAATTTTCCTTTAGTAAAAACAACATACAAAGTGAATGATTTAAAACATAGAGCCGAGCTAACGTGTACAACTCCCTCTCTTATTGGTCCCTCTACATCTCATCTCCTTTCTGTTTGCCACCTCTTTGCGTTCCCCTGCGGTATATGAAGTCGTTAAAGCTAGTTTCATCGCAGGTCTCTACAGTATTTGACGACCATCAAGCATTACCCAGACCCTGTTACGTATACCCAACGTACATTTCTGAGTAGCCCTCTTAAAACCTAGCTTATCATTGCGAAGAGAATATTTCTCCACCCACGTAGCCAGGTTGTGTAGTCAGTCCCCGTCCACAACACGGAAGTCCTTGCGAAGATACTGTTTATAATCCCTCAGGAGGTTTTTGTAAAGAAACGTAACACTATTGATTGGTCTGCGAATTGTTGCGGGCACTGACCCAACATCTAAACAACGTCAGGCCCATCTGTGTGGGTTAGATGCTGAGGGAATTGAAACTATTTAACGACACACAACGGAACATGTCACCAGGGTCGAATTGGTACTTTATGACGCACTGTAAAGACCAGCTTATGTGTATCAGACGAGAAAAACATTCGCTGGTGTCCTTCCTCTTATCGTAAAGCCCACATCTACAGGGAGCTATAAATCGATCAAAATTATTCACACGTGCTGTACATATATACAACCTCAGGTAAGATACAGCTGCTGGAGTGTCAGCGGAGAATTTGCGCGCCAGATATGAGAAACTTGTTAACACGAAATAGGGAGTATTCATTATTATGTCTTTGCCGCCGTCCTTAGTGCTGAAACGTGTGCGGTTGTTCTGCAAAAATCGTCCATCTGAAATCGGCATTGTTGTAACAAAAATCTGTGTGTCCTGGGTGCAGGAATAAACACAAGTACCCTAATGATCAAGCTAGTGTTTATATGTTTCAAATCATGTTTTCCTAGAACTATCATAGAGTGTAACTAAGTACTGTAGGGCATCCTCACGGGGTAGTAATTCTTGCAGGTAGATGGGAAAGGTACGGTGTGACAGGGCGGTCAATGTGATGACACCAGCTGCCGCACCGCGTGTCGGCAAAGCTGGTGTGATACTCCGAAGAACGTTTATACCAGCTATACAGATACAGAAGCCGTTATGTTCCGAGATAGATAGATATTGTATTCATAATTTCCCTCATCCTAAAGGCAAGGAATATACACCCTTCAACCCCGGTGGTCAAGCCACCCCATCGTAAATCTTCACCACTGAGTTAATCAAGAGGTACAGAAGTGGGATACATCGTGGTTGATTAAGGATATGACAAGCGCCTGATTGAAGGCATAACTGGGTCGGTCGGTAAGAAGGGAATACGTGGATTAACTCGCAGTTTACTGTCGATATATTGATTGACTTCATCGAACCCATATCCCAAAGGGGGTGTTATCTTCTATCGCTTCAGGGCAGCTTTGAGCCCCTAATTGGAGATGCTTTTCATAAATTGGTATTAGATTCCTTTCTGTTGTCATTGACGGATTTAGATATATCTCTTAAACCATAATCCTGGCTTTATGTTTAAATGTGTTTACAGTTCAGTGGGAGCACAACGAGGGTGTAATTGGTTGAACTTGATATCTATATGGCGTTGTTAAGAGGTCGTCTTTGGCGACTACAGTTACCACTTAACGCGCCAAAGGGGGACTGTCTTGTCCAACTGCACCGGATTATTTTCTTTTGTCATTATAGTAAAATACAAAAGTAGCCATAGCTTTATATAATGAGGTCGTTTTGCGAGAGGAGAGTTTCATGTTCCCGGTCACAGAATTGTTCATATATAAAGATACGGTGTTGATTTGTATTGTAACGTAACATAGTAAAGATAGGTATACACTTACGATATTGTCTTCTCGCTTTCAATGTCTAATTTAATCACAGAGTGTGTAACTGTGCCGATAACGTGCGTAGACTAACATAGGGGTGAAAAGCATTACAAAAGCATCTAATTTCTTAATATGGATTATTACTGCCTTTGGATGTATTTATTTCGAAAATGTTAGACTGCCTAATTTTACTGATACGATATATCATTTGTAGGAAAGCTGTTGAAAAACGAAGCAGTGGGAATTCCATTAAAACCACATGTCACAATATGCCGTGACTGTTACTTACAAGATACGAATCCACCAATTATTACTAGCACAAGTGTTTAAATGTAGAAGCTGTAAACAAACGTCGGTGAATATTACATGTTGAGAGAAGCGTACGCGTTATTTTAACAAGTATATTTTTGTTCACAAGTTTTTTTTTTAATTGCTTCTTTTTCAACTAACATCGAGTTCTTGAACCTAACGCTGTTCGACAATAAAAATGTATTGGTTCAGAAGCCACGTTGGTGAAGATGAAACTAATGCCCTGGGCTTACCATGCGTTTCACTGCACACTGCACAGTTCTCGTAAATGTCAAAGGTCGCGAGGCTGGAGATCCAGTAGGGATTTTCTCGCATTATTTTTTTCTTCCCTTAAGGTCTTAAGTGTATACCGAGCTTTACAGTGCGAGTGGTGTCATCAATTTGAGAGTCGTTTTCAGACCAAACATGATAAAGTCGTCTTGAGAAAGAGCCCTTAAGACTTCGTTGTCCAACATGGACCATTAAAGGGCGTTAAGTAGATGCCAACATATGTGTGGAAACTCTATTTTCGACCATAGCCTGACAGTGCCAAGATTTTTAACGAGATTCAAATCGTAAGAATTGATCCAAGACGCATGAGCGGGGATGTCCCTGTAGCTCAACTGGCAGCAGTCTTACAGTAGAGCTCCGTCGTCAAATCAAGCTATACATGTTTCCTGATTGGTTCTCTAGGTGCAGAAACTCACTTGTTGCAGCCTCGCCCACCATTGCAACCTTAACGACGACGTTGACGTATGGCACTGTCTGATTCCAACAGCCTTGCGTCCATTCTCCGAAGCCATTATCACATTTTGTAATCCCCATTGGCTCAGACTCGCCGCCATGCTCATCTCGATCCAGAGATGTCGGGAGACTAGACCACATTAGAGTCGATCCCTTCTTGCTGTGGAGTGGATCCCCTCTCACTGAGAATCGAGTAATGAAGACAGGACTAGGCTCCGCCGCATTCTAGTCGACTAGTCGGCTTTCATGAAAGGGAATGGCTCAAACGGCTAGGATGAAGATTTCTTACTTTTCCGCGTGTAATTATCTGGCACCATTGGGCCACCATAGCCTACCGCCCTCTTCTATCCACTACTTGCTCCCCGCTCCCTCCCAGGTGTAACCAGTTTTTGCAGGTAATATTAAGATGAAGCACAAATGAAAATTGCAAATTTGCAGCGTTTTTTCTCGAATCGTTTCATAGCCTTACACAACTAAGAAATTGGTCGGCTAATCAATCAGGAATGTAGGTTGGAGAGCCAGACAAATCAAGACGAGCCAAGAAAGCTAGTTATAAGAACATACCACGAATCTAAAAGAAAAGTCTCTCTGTGCACAGAACAATAGAGCTTGTGATCAAATCCAAACTTTGCTACACGCATCACATAGATTATTGTCTAACTTGTACTTAAGTGGCGCAAAAGTTTGCGTTAGATACTGTATACATTTAAGTTTTGCCCATGAATGTTAATGTAGGTTGGTACCAGAAACATCAACGTATGTATAGAAGGGTGGGATGTCTTTCTTACAGGACAATTGCAAAAACATTCCTATTTTCAATTAAAGCTGACAAACATGATGAACTGTGCTTAGGGACCTCCTCATATTACTTCTAGTTTGATGGATAACTTTACTTGTAATTGAAAAATCAAGCTAACGGGTATCAAAGGACCCATCGTCCCAAATTGTCTTGGATTGAATACTTCTATGTCTGCAATTAATGGCCATGTGGGAATATCTTAGCTATAACTTGGTTAGAAAAATAGATATGATATATTTGAACTCATTCTGTAATCTATGAACACCTGGTAGGAGCATTAAAAACGTCGATGAGGCAATATGAAATTTATTGAAATAATAAAGTACACACAGATTTCAAAGTTGGCAGAGAAGTTGTTTAGGAGGATTTGGAAACACGTTGTATCTAGCATTTTAACCACTCATCTGTTTCCATTCGGGAAGTGTGCTATGTTCAGCGTTGTACGTCGTGTAGCCAATGGGACCATTGCCTTGGGGCCGTTTCGGTCAGGTAAGCACATTCTGTAGACCACAGACAGAACGGCGCCGTTGAAAATTGCTTTTACGTAGTTGGCGTATACCACTTCATCAATGAACCGAGTTTGCTGTGGAGGCAAAAGATCGTCTTGGTACACATCTGAAGAAAGAAAGATCAAGTCTGCAGAAAGACTCTTTAATTTTCATGCCATTGTTTTGTACCGTGCAATTCGCAAATATCACATACCAGTCTGTGATGTGACCTCTTATATTGATATATATGGTGTGTGGATTAGAATTGTCTAATACAAGACAGGTAGGTGTGCTCATATAAGATGTGCACACGGTGTATCAAATTCCGAAGCAAACTGAATACGACGTGTCTATACATCATCTACTACTGGTAACACTTATGATATTTTCCGCCATCTATTTCGGATCACATAGGTGAATGGCAAGTATCATAGGTCGGCGCTGTAAATAAGACTTGAATAAAGACATGACAAAAAGGAAAATGGTTGCAACACATCAAATCTCATTTCAGATTTTCACCTACATATATCAGTCTCAGTCCCGAAACTTTCTCGGCTGCATATATAGCTTACATTCATGCAGTTGGCGTAAGCAGATAGTTGAAGGGACTCTTTTTGGTGTCCTTTACTGAAATCTACTGGAAAGAGCGTTTATCGTATTTTCTTTTCATTTCTGCAAAATGAAAATTTACATTGAATTCACGATCCTATTACGGTGTGGAGAAATGTAGGGTTAAATTGAAAATCCAGTTCTCAATGTACTTTAGCGCTATAAGTAGACCTGTGTCTTATTCCAATAAGTGCTCCGTAGTACCCCCTCTGTTGCCGTCGGTTCGTACACGTTCATCACCAAGGGCAAGCCCCGTCACCGGTCAGTGATACAGCTATCAGGCGTGCTGTTGACAAGAACACTAGGTGTGCAGATTAGTAGGCTGACCATCCAATAGCCCCATTCAGGTAGGGTTGGACCAACTCTATACAGCACATCAACGGTATAATCCACGGTAATGCGTCAGAATGAGACGTTCAGCTATTGCTGTGAACAGTAGGGTCATTTACGGCAGAAAGCTTTCAGTCCCAGCTAGACGTCAGCAATATGTCATGTTTGCTCTGAAATATACCCCCAACGTTAGACAGCTCCTGGTGCATAACCATATTAACAGTACTTTAGTCGAGATCTGAAATAATCCTCTAGTGACCGTGCACTTGCAACCCACATTCACGCAGATGACTTAAGCCCAAAGTTGTGAGAGCTCTGGGTTGATGGTTACTAGAAAGAGCGGTCACTGTATTTTCCTTATTTGCAATGGAAAGTTACATCGACTTAACGATCGTATTACGCTGTGGGCAAATGTGCCATTGAACATCCAGTTCTTAACGTATTTAGCGGTAAGAGAAGATCTGTGTATTATTCCTTTTAGTGCTCCGGGTCCGTAGCTCCTCCTCAGTTGCCGTCTGTTCGTACACGTTCGTCGTTCACTGGTCAGTGATCTAGCTATGCGGTGTGCTGTACATGTTGGCAAGAACACTCGATGTGCAGATTAGTTGACAACCCAGTGAGGAGGCCTTGTGCTAGGACAAAGAAGTCCCAATTTATATCCCCTGACAACCACAAAAGCTCACCTTTTGGCCCTAATTCAGAAAGTAGAAACCCTCTCCTGTCACACCCACCTCAAAACTGCCAGGATTCCTACCCATTTGACCAGGAAAAAAATCTTTAGTTTTAAAACCCTGAACTATAAAATTGCATGGCGAATTGGCTGGCGGATCCCCGTCAGCGACACACCATGTTTGCTCTGAAAAAGTTCACCAACATTCATCAGTCATCTCCTGTTGTATAATCATATTGACAGTCTGGTAAAACCAACTGGTTCAATTACAGCTTACAGACAAACAACTGACTTAAGCTCAGGTCTATAGAGATATTTTGGTTGCTCTAGGACCATATTACTAGAAAGAGCGTTAATTTTATTTTCCTTACGCGCAATGAAAATTTACATCGATTTCACGATGCTCCGGGAAACATTTACGGTTAACAATCGAGTTCTTATTGTATTTAGTGGCAAGAGCAAATCTGTGAGTTACCCCTATAAGTGCTTTGTAGCACCTCCTCAGGCCGTCGGTTCGTACACGTTCGTCATCAAGGGTAAACCCCGTCACCGGTCAGTGATCTAGCTATGAGGCGTGCTGTTGGCAAGAGCACTCGGTCTGCAGATTAGTAGGCAAACCATCCAATAGCCCCATTCACGTTGGCTCGGATTTAGACCAACTCTACATGTATATACAGCACATCACGGTAATGCGTCAGAATGACACCTTCACCTATTGCTGTGAAGAGTGGGGCCATTTACCGAAAAAAAAGCTTTCAGTCCCAACAATTCGTCATAAAGTTTTCCCCGTAAAGACTGAGGAATAACGGCTATTATATGGAGTACTAGCGACTAATGGCTGTGGTCCATCAAGTCACGGGCTGTCGTGGTGTGCTGAAATTGCCCTGGATTACCACGGACAGTATGGCTGATGACGTACATCAATGACAAATGTATCCTGCTCTAAAAATTGTCAAATGGGAGTTCCCGGAACATCCTCATTGCTGAGATTGCCAGTGTTTTAATGTCCGCAGCCGCAACAGATGTACGTGTGTACCCGCAGTAGTAAAGCATTCTAAAAGTCACTGCTACGCCACTTGCAAACTTTTCATGAAGTTGTAGACCCTATCTTACGCACGCACACGCACAATTAATTTTACTTTATCCGTCATAAATACAGATATTTTGTTGCAGATTTGATTTTCAAAAGTCTAAATCAAGGTAGTACAGCAATTATTGGGGACGACGTTATATTTCAAGTGGTTGAATTGTTCATTACCATGCACGCGTGCAATTAATCTGGCTGGTTGTAGTACAAAGTGATTGCTCTAAATGTGCAATGAGTAGATATGATGTGGCAGACGCGTGCTGTGATTAATTGGTATACTGGCGTATAATTGATTAGGAGAGAGGTTTTACTCTTTTCTTGTCGTAGAGATGATTAAATCATAGCTGTAAATTTCATGCCTCTGTTAAAGATACGGCTGGGCCGGGATTTGAGGTTCCCCTCAACGCTATTATATGTACACAAGCGGTAATTTGTCTGTATAGGAACCAAAAAGGGCACAAAAATAATTGCGTGAAGTTCGCTTCGGGCTCGGAGCACTAGCCTGATGATGCTTAGAAACTCCCTTACACCATTTCACGTGAGGGAATCAGCATTTGGTCATAAAATCTACTATATTCTAAACCAGAAGTATACAGCACGTGATGATATCCACTGCTACTTCATAGGAGACGGAGGAGTTTGCCATCAGCTACTCGAGGAGTGTTTGTGGCGGTCAACAAATTCCACAAATCTATCGGGCAGATTTTCTAAAGCGTTGGCTCCGTGCAATTGGCTTTCGAGAGGACTTCAGTGCAGTTTTATAAAGCGTGGAGATTGTGAAGTATCTCTAGGGATACCGTTTCATCTCTCTCCAATAACACTTGCTTACTTTTGCAATTAGGAGGTCAAGTGTGCTCATCGGTGAGCTGAAGCTGAGATCCTGGCATCCGGTGTTTTCTATCGGCTAGGATGAAAGCAAACTTTAGGCATGCGCAGTCAGCGCGATATGACGCGTTCTGATACCACTTCAGGGTATATCATCAAAGCACCAAGTGCTGTACAAGAAAAGGAGATGTAATCAGGACTGAACACTTCTTGAACATATCTATATTGAATATTCTGATTTGGAACTTCTTGTTGACTAAAGGTGGTGAGTGATTATATAGTGCATGCCGCTCGATGAATCTTCATGAATATAAAATGTCTCGTCTAGCTAAACGAAGGGTCAAACAAAGAAATGACAACGGATCTCATGCCAGAAAAGATATTGAAAAGTGTGTGTCCTGAAAGGCTGCTCGCGGTGTATCAAAGATGCTCTCCGTTTATTTACGACTCCTTCCTCGAGTCATATATTTGTGTATGTTTGATTTAACTTTAAAGAAGAAAATACCAAAGTATGTATTGATGTAACATGATATCTGATACATAATTAAGGATAGAGATTTTATTTTCTGCTTCGGAACAGCTCATCATTTTACAGTTCTTTCTTCAGTAAGATAAGAATATTATGGAAACAATTGAAAAAGGCTTGATTTTGCCACCTGTTGTCTTCTTATTGCCACTGAAAGCAGACGAGACCGAATTATGCCAACTGGTATCTCCTTTAGAATTTATTTTCAATTGAGTGATGAATTTGTGAATTGTTTTTGAAAACCAGCAATTTGTTTATGCCCAATAGGAAGCCCCAGTACTTTCATCCCTTTAAAGGCATAGCAACTGCTTTTTAAGTCTCTGAAGTGACGAGCTTGTTTAACAACAACCACATCAAGCACTTTACAGAAAGGATGTTTCTGTGACCTGAAGTCCTTCCGGGAGTTCAAATTTTGAGTAAACTAATGGTTAAAAGGGGGTCATTGACAAGTCTTTTTATCCGCACATCCTCAGGAGACTCCGGTAATGGCTTTCCATCAATAAGTTTTCCCAGGTCCTACAACAGTCATCGATTGTAGAGTCACGAACAGTTGAAAACTAACACCTGGAGATCTATCCTCTAGACACGTGTTCTCGGGGACTTCTAATCCTCTTCCCGCGAAATCAGATTAGCGTGTAAGTTTTGACAAATGCGCTCCCAACCTCATTCATATTCTGCAGACTACCTGCTCTCTGAAGGAAGCCATGTGGAAAATGATTGCCCGCTGCCGGGTTGATACCACCCAAGGACGAACACATACGGAGAAATCAACATCTACAAAACTCCATCTGCAGAGCTATGGTTATTAGCTCTGTACATAAAGTGCAACTTCAGCTATTAGATGTGCTCGTTACTTGTTAACTTTACTGTCATTGCAACAACCAGCTGTTCCTGTCATTGTCAAGTATAATGCTAACAAATCCTGGCGACAGGCATTCTGTGTTCGATAGGGTGCATCCTCTGCAAATATAAAATCATCAGCTCTGTGCAGTACAATTCCAACAATTTAATTAGATGTGTCTGTTCCCCTCAAAGTAACGGCCAGGTGGTACTGTCAAGGATAAAGCTAACAAATCTCGGCAACAGGCATTCTGTGCTCAATAAGGCTGACTGCGCATGCTCCAAAAATATGAAATTATCAGCTCTGTGCAGTACAACTCCAACAATTATAGATGTACTTGTTCCTGTCAAAGTAACGACCAGGTGGTTCTGTCAAGTATAAAGCTAAGCTGACAAAACCAGGTGACTGGCATCAACCTCCACAAGACGTCAACACCGAGTGCACGCGATGTATTCTAAATTATCGTAGGTAATCACTAATATGATCTTTAAAATTACACGTCTTTAAACATCTGTTTCTAACACTACTTCCTTCATCAAAACGATACATGCCACAGGCACAGTCAGAAAAAAAAACATAATCAAAAACTGTTGTTGAAACTCCACATTTTAGGAATACCATGGTACCGTGCAACATATGTATTCTTTACTGCCGAAAGATTCTACAGGTGCTTGCATTGCGCATCAACTATCTTTCAGGCTGTTTGCATGAATATCACCCCATACATCTTCAGGCTGTCAGGTGTATTCTTAGTATCTTACTTGACATGATGACTAATGGAGTATTTGTGCAAGAAAATTGCTGGTGTCCTGCGCCCTTCAAACTCCTGGTAAAACGACCTGTCTGACCTTCATATTCAATGGCTCCTCGTGACTTTTATGTATACACAAGCAGACGGCATTTTATCCAGAAACTAAATGATGCATTCATAGCAGCTGTTCATGTCCGTGCATTTGACGTTATGGTTAGGTTTGGCCTCTATGTCTAGCTATTGTTTCGTCTGGATCATATTTTTTCTTTTTCGTTCTTTTTAGATATTCTATAGCTAATCCTGTCAAATATTAAAGTGTTTACCGAACTGGCCAACTTTTAAACTTTAAGAATGTGAATGAAGACCTTTATTGCACATTTTTGCCACACCGGGAAAAGTACAGGTCACAACAAGACATGTTGAAAAGATGCAGTTCACAAATACAAAATGATACTATTGCTGGATAGATTTTACTTCTCCTCGCTTTTCTGTTATAGTGGAGATAAAAGAGCAGATATGCTCTGTGATCGATGGTTTGTCTAGTTGCATTAGCAATATAATTTTTTCTACAGAACTTAGGTGTATGAAATAAGGAAATTGGCTTTATATAACCTAATACAGTTCATTTCTTTCTACGGTATACAATCTACACTCTACTACAAATTAACGTTCGTTCTCTATTCTATCTAAATTACAATGTTTGCTCCAGAGGGGTGCGAGTATGCCTTCCTGTTTCAATATGAAGTTTATGGCAGCTAATCCTTAGTCGTATGGCAGCGTTCCTGTCCCTCATATTTTTATTACTTAGATATTTTTCTTCATTGTATGTAGTTTTGAATAATCTATATGATCTTAACTTATTTTTGGCAGCTCCGCCTTTGTTATCATTATGTATTTCTTTTACAAACGTTTGAAAGTATATGTCTTATAACCGCTGGCCAATAGAGTCAACAATCGGAAATGTGTTTAAGAGAAGATATGAATATCATAGTGTCATAACATTAGTTGTTTGCTCCAAATGCTGCCCTCTGATGTGTGGTATGATGTGGTGTCTAGGCAGAAAATATATGTCTTATACAATCAATCAATCATAGTCATTATATTCTGGGTTTCAGGACGTTTCTGTAACCTCTCGGATACCTTCCCAAGGGCTTAATGAACTCTAGTGCTCCAACTTGCTCATAGGTTACAATTTGTTTCCAGTCGTGACTGGCCGCTACTAGCTCTCACCGCTTTGTGGTGCATCTCATAAGCCTTTGGGAAGCCAGATGAATAGTTCTGTAGCCCCAAGGGAAAACATACGTAGCGGAAAGGTTTTCGAAACGTCAACAGATAAAATCTTTTTCAGTCTTGGCTGTGTAGATGAGAACCAAGTAGATATTGATTTACCAACATATTTACTGACAAACTGACGAACGGTGTCAACTGAACCATAACTCCTGGGGATACTTACATTCGTCTTTATTGTGAGACAGCAAACGAGCAACAAACGACTGCCTTGAGGCTTTTTAGGGAAATCTGACACATGCTATTTCTAAGAAGGATTGGCCTCGCCAGGTAACCGTAATGTCACAGTTCAACATCAAGGCCGAACACCATATACAGGCACCATGCTTCATGTTGTTAGTCTCCAAAGGGATTCTATGTTACGTGTTAACGATCCATGATGTTAGAAGTGATGGTACACTATGTGATATAGAGGTGATAACTGAAAGATATATTGGCATGGTGGTGTCATCTAGTAAGTCTTCCATTAAGTTTTCAATATTCGGTTTCCTACACATGGTTCCATCGCCGTGTGGAATCTCCATAGTGTTACAACTATGTAAGATCGGGTAGGTGATGAGGTGTATCGGACTTGGGCCGGATTAGCTGACAGTTCGTCATGTTCCACGAAGCCAGTGAGCTGTTGCAATGACATGTATTGGTTTATGAATATGGGTAGAAGTCGTTTAATCAGATATATGGGCCTTGGACGGAAGAGTGGAAGTCTTTCTTACAAGTACACTTCTCAACACCAACAAACCTCGTATTTATTGACACAAAATGTATAAGATAACAACGTGGAGAACGTGAACTATACCAGGTATCTTTCCATACAGATGGATTCCAGGAATCGCAAATCACCTTGATGATCACGTTCGTACTGTGCGAAACAACCTGGAGTTACATAATGTGCAGTGACAAAGTTAGAATAAATGCTTATCACGTTTATGTACTGCTTAAGGAATTGCAACAATCACAAATTTATTTATTTATTTGGATTCTCCACATACAATGACAATGGAGGGTATGGCGGAACAGGTGTCAAAGGACACCTTTTCAAAGCCGCCATTCCAAAATCATAACAATGGTACATCAAATGATAATACACATAAATACAAGAACAAACATCATAATCAACGTAAAGCTCAAATCAGCTTTGTATGGATTGATGTAACTACGTAGCCAATGTCTGTTTTGAATTGATGGTTTTGATTTGAAATGCAGCCGGGGCACCCCAACGTTCTTATATAATGCAGCCATCAAGGACTCTCTGCAGCAAGCTCACAGGGGATGGGATCAACGGGCTAAACGGAGCGTGGGAAAATGAAGCAGATTTTAAGCAACAACATCGAGCAACAAATCAATAGATAATCGGGTGGCAAACTACATTTGATGGCAAGGTAATTATCTTCAAGGTGGAGGAAGAGGGCAACGGTCATTAGTTGTAATTTGTGCGGAAGTAATCGGTAGCTAACTACGCTAACCAATTAACTTTTAAAGCAACAATTAACGTTCGAATCAATAACTAAGTTGTGCTCCTGCATAGTTTAGAGAGATGCTCCTCATTACGTTGCTGTCACCACTCTTTTCAATATCATAAGAGAGAAAATATCAAACATTGGATATTTCTGAGACATAATTCTGAGAACAACTCTATTCATTTATAGACTCGTCTCCTTGCCATAGGAAGCAGGGCTACAATTTTGTGAGAAAATATTGTTTCCATTATTCACATTCTGCTCTCTCGCATTTACTTTATGTCTGTTTGTCGAGAAAAAGGCGAATTCGAATCTGTGAAAGCTGAAAATGACAGATGCGCAATGAAAAAACCGACAGAAATAAATGGCCGTTCAATCATCGACACTCTCATGTACAAGATGCCTTAAAGCCGAGTGTCAACATGCACACACAAACACACACAAAATCCACACTTAGGGTGACGTATGTCTCCTCAAGCAATTTCTTAAGAATGTCTCCGGAAATGTCTTCGTTTTCCTAATCCAAACACACCATGAAAAAGTCCAGAGAAAATCCACCAGGCATAACATAACCCAATGCTGTTTTACAGAGATAAGTTCTTCACACGTTATCACATAGACTAGTAGAAAACTGCTCCAAGGTCTACAAAAATGAGGACAGCATATGAGCCTTGAAATTACCGGCTGAGCAAAATGGATTACGGTATAGTCCAGATGGCCTTTTGTAGTCTCCGGAGGGCTTGGGGGTGACGTAGGTTTGGACGTGTCCTTGTCTTGTCTTGTTTTACAGCTCGTATTTATCTGATCATTGAATATCCTGTGGTGCAAATAAGAGACACGCGATGTTAATGTCTATAAGATCAGAGGACCGTTTATTGGGTTTATTGGATGCAATGGGCCATGTTGTTTGAATGGCCCTTTGGCAGTACCTGCGGCGTTTCATAACTCCACGGGAATACAAAGTAATAACACACGGTGAAAAGCACACATTGGATCGTTTAATGATGTCTTCACAATTTCAAAATAATAGGAGGATCTAGAAATTAACAAAGTGTTTGTAATTATTGCGGGGGGGGGGGGTGAAGAATGCATTACTCGACACTACATTCTCCATTCTCGATATTCTCCAAGCAGAGGTTCGGCTCCGGCTGGTAGACATACAGAGACCAGCACAAGATAGAAAGATCGACCGACAAAAACGACCCAAAACATAGCCGGAGCCTAACCTCTGCTTGGAGAGGAGAAGCAACACAACATCTTCATTTCATTTCATAAGCAGAGCTGACAGTGTGGCTTGATCAGTCTGAACTGTATTGACCTCGCCTGTTCATCAGTTATTTATCCTGAAGGCTAGTAATTAGGAACTGGTAATTAAATTACGAACACGGAGCTTATAATTAGTGCTGCCCTGTTACTCATCGTGATTAACCCGGACCACACGTCTGGAGATGGGCCTGATGGTAGAACTTGGGGTTGATAAAAACATGTGCTCAAATTGAGTTGTCCACCTCATTGGCGTAGTTTTATGCCATGTTTGAATGCCATCTTCACACTCCGATGTTTAAAAGCAGACCAACGTAACCGGCAACAACAAGCCGAAAAACGGCATTGCCATTGCAATGGCTTGGGGTGGATGCTTGTTACGCATGTTAATGATGAAGCCTAATTTGAAACTTAATATCAGTTCAAGTTGAATTACTAGTGAGCATTTTCACCAAAAGTATTTGTTAATTTCATCAACCTTTTGTCACATTCTGTTTTCGGTACTTCCACAGAGATCGCGGCTGGTAGGCAAGTTCCATGTTAGTTGATGTACACGTGAGACCAAAACCACAGCGATTGTATTTTAGAAGCAACAAGAACGTTGTACTAAATATCCACGGTAAGAAATATGTCGAAGCACCCCATTGACGGTTCACAGAAAAGATAAAACGACACAAAAAAACAACAACTTTGTCCCCAAAATGTCAAATATAATCAATCTGTCTATTAGGCTAAATGCAGCCCAAAGAATGCATACAGTTTACGGTAAAAACTGTGCGGAATGAAATTTCCTTAAACACGTGCGGAAAGAAATCTCTCATTAATACCGTCTAATAGTTCTCTCAACACCCATTGCATGTAACCACGATTGTAACTACGTGAACAACGTGAATAACATAGATTGTATGCACTTTTTTTTAATTTCCAAAGAGATTCCGACTGTATCTGGAAGTCACGTTCCATGTGATTGATGATGTACACGTATTACGAAGGTAATGAGACGAGAACCCTGCGGAGATACTTTCAGGTGCACGAACAAAGTACAACTCAAAAGAAAGATGTAGAAGCACCTCGATAAAGGATTACAAATGGGTAAAATGACAGAGGGACAACGCTACCTAAACAAGAGTTCGGAGACTTCATATCTTCATGAAATATTATGATAACGTATATGACTTACACATTTAACGTTACATAATGTATGCTTGGTTATGTACATTTTTAAATCACTTACACTGGTCACAATGTAGGTAGTATAATCATTTACCGCTTACCAGAATTTTCGCACTTCTGCATCAATTATACAAATCAAGGACTTATTTGCATAATTGGTATCTATTAATGTTCCACCTGCTACAAATTACAAGTGTTTCCTTGTGTCTTTATTTCAGACGAGTAAGAACTCTCTCTGCAAATTATTTTTCCGGGTCGAACCATGGACCAACATGGAATTTTACGAACCCTGATTGAAAACGTAGCTAGAACCAAGCCACCGGGCACAATATTGCGCATCCTGTTTTGCAAAGGGAAATTCTTCACACGGTATCACGTAGACAGCAGAAAAGTGCCTCGAGGTCTTTTAAAAATGAATACAGCATTGAGCCTTGAAATTACAATCTGACCAAAACAGATTGGGTGGCCTTATGCGTTGACTTAGGTTTCAAATGTACGTGCCAAATAATATTGCACAGCTCGTGTGTCTCTTAAATGTTTGTGTGTACAAATAAATTGTAAGTGATACAAGATATGGTAGATGTTTATTGGACGCAATGAGCCATGTGGGTTTCGACAAAGTGTCCCCATGGCAGCGCTTACGGCGTATCATGTACGACCTGTGTACGTCTGCAAAGTGAAATGTACACATTGAGTCATACCTTGCTGGGAAATGGTCGCCACAATGTACAATTTTACCTTTGATAAGAGCAATAGACACGGAGATATCTAAGTGTTATGCGTATTTGTAACGGAGTATTTTGTAAAATGTATTACTTGGCTGTATAGCTATGTTGCCAGTGCAAGAATTGGTTAAGGCCTGGAAAAGACTTTGAGATATGACCGTAGATTTAAAAAAAATCTGTCTAACATGGAAATCCCAAGTTTCATCTGCAGCAAAACTTGACACATGTTCCTCATCCTCAAATGGTACCATGCTAACGCACCATCCTGTCAGCTTGACTCTAGCAACAGGGCTGCTAATGTGACTCAATCAGTCTGAACATGATTGATTTACCTCCTCATCAGTAGAGAATCCTACAAACTAAGTAATTAACTTCTGGCAATTACATTATCTTCAACAAGTGAACGCAGAGCTCAGTTTGCTGGGCCTGATGATAGAACTTGAAGTTGATAAACGCATGCTGGAATTGAGTTATGCACGTTAAGACGTATTCCTATCCTTTCAAGCATGGCTAAATGCAATTTCCGTACCGCGATGTTTCTTTGAAGACAAGCCGGTAACTGAAGAGCAACTTTGTAACTGCTTTAGTTCTATACTTCTCACGTATACTAACGAAACCTTGAGTCTCTAATTAAAAACTTAATTACAGTCTATCAAAATAATTCAGACACTCCTCCCTCTGGTGCTTTCCTACATTTCTCATTCATTGCTATCTATAAATTAGTAGATAAAAGGATTCAGCTTTCAGCCTATTTCCCAATGACGCATTGTCCAATCCTGTTTTCCATATCTCCAAGAGCTCATCACTGTACGGCACGTTTCATATCAGTTGATGTACCCGTGTGATCATTTTGATGTGACTAAGACAACTGCAATGCGATTCTAAGAAGCAACTTGAATAAATTACTATGTACCAGTCGAAATAAAGATATAAAGCGCCTCGCTGAAGGATCATAAAACGAAATCAACGATGGAGGAACAGACATTGTCCCCAAACTGTCACAAATGATCTATTCGCCTGTCATTTCATGAAAAGATGAGTTATGAAAGCCCGAGGGTGCACACAGTTTACGGGCTAACTTCAGATGTGCGATGAAGATAGTGTCGTTATGGATCGAGAGCAGTCAAAGGACAAACATTCTTTAAAAAAAGACAAGGAAAGTAAAAACGATACAAGACGATTTAGAAACTTTACCCAGAGCTATTGTCACTTTTTCAAGCGCGCATCTGCATATTCCTGTACAGTCTAATGAACAAGAAAAGCAAACATGGGAGAAAGGCTGGACAGATTGAAATGTTGAATAATGAATTTACGAATCACCTTGTATGTGCTTATCTCTTGTAAAATTCAAAGATTTTCTAAATGATTACATAACGTGTTATCTTTGTTTACAGGCGGTTGCATCAGTGGATCTTGCTAATACGGTCACGTCACTGAAGGAAGAGTTCAAGCCAGGTAAGCGTCACGTGATTACGTACATCTCATACATAGCCATTCACACTGGCACCCTAACTAAATAGATACAGTAATTCTATAACGTTCTAGACACGTAATTTGTAAACGTCTTGCACAGGATGATTATCACGGGCTCACGACAGGTAAGGGTTACATACATCGTCGCCCTGATATCATATCAAAACTGGCATGCAGTTAAAAGTTTTGCTAGAGTTGGTTATTATGACTTCCGGAGTAAGACCAGAGGTTAGTAAAGAGCTACGCTCTCAGGAATTCCTGTTCTATTTTGTATAACCGCCTTTCACTTTTGTGAGGGTGGGTTCAGGCCAGGTGAGGGTTGCATGCATCACATGGACATCCTATCACTACTCAACAAGAGATCTAGACACGCAATGGAAAACGTTTTGTAAGCTAAGGGTGGTCATCATAGCGTCCAGGGTTATAGAAAAGAGTTCTGCTCTCCACGCCCCTTGGCCTTGCCTATATGAATTTATATAAATGCCTTAACCAAGAAGGAGCTTAGATCAGGTAAGAGATGCGTGCATCGTAATGACATTGTATCATTACTCAACAATGATTCTAGACACATCACATGAAAACGTTTTCCTGGGGATAATCATCATAATTTCAGGAGCAATACATGAGTTCAACAAACAGTTTTGCTCCCCCACATGTACATTTGTGACCTTTACCATAGCTCATCCGCCAGGGTTCCTGATGGTTCGCAATGCCATCTTATCATTATTCTACAACAGCTTTGGACACGCGACTGAAGACCGCTATAGGGGTGATTATTACCACGAAAGTCAGGAGATCAGTGAAGAGGGCTAGTGAAGATTTCCTGTGAATGTCAGAGATGCACGACATGGTATTATCTCTATGACCCATCCAGGCTTAGTGTTGGAGATCAGAAGATCTAAAAAAACCTACTAAGGAAGCAATCATAACATTTCATCTACAGAATCCCCCGTACTTAGAAATTCTCACCTTTTTGAAATCAATTCTCAAGATGAGACTTATAATCTGTCATGCTGCGGAAAAGATCATCGAAAATTTTATCACGAATACGAGGACGTACCTTTTTCTATTCCTAGTAATATCTACATAATTGGACTAGCGTTTCGAATAACCATCACACCCCACGACTTATCGATCTAAGAGGCATGGTTGTTATATGAGGTGCGTCTTTCTGAGAATTTATTAGATCAGAGACTTGAGGATATGAATGATGATTGCTACTCATTGCGTATGCTCTTCCTCCTTTTATTACATGGCTTCGCGCCAAATGCAACAGAGCTAAAGGTCGTGCGGGAAAGTTTGGTAATTGAAAGTCAGAAGGCATTTGTCTCTCTCTACTAGACAGGGAGAAGATACAGTACTGTTTTCGACGTTATATTTTGTATCTTCCACCATTTGAAGCCAATGACTTAGTGCAAAGTTTTTGTTGACTATTCAAACATTCTTTAGTCGTGTAATTCTTGCTGTACATTTCGAGGAGAATCCTTTCATTGATATGCGGGTGTTGGCATTTATTTCTTGGACTTCTTGGCATTACCAAATGAAGCATTGAAATGTGAATTCTTTATATGATTTCACGTTTCCCTTTTCAGTTCTCTGTAGCAGTGCTGTATCTGATGTAGTGATGATCATCATGAGCCTGATACTGATGTTGGGGGTGCTCATGGTAAATTATAAATCCCATGTATTCAGTTTGCAATTTGCTGTGTCGGACATTTGCATAGTGAAAACAATTCATTTCTTGGTAGGTTTTAATCCAAATATCATCGTGTTTTTTTTTGTACCTCTATGAAACGATTGGGTTTGTCTTTCTGTGTTTCCATTATGTGAGTCAAGTGTACCGCAGCAGGATGTAAAGGTCACAGTTGCCTCAGTGACAGAAAGTGATTATAGTTTATCAACAACTTTCTGTGACAACTGGCAGACATTCCAGCTCATGGGGTCAATGAAATATATTCATATTTGAGTGGCATACGGCCGGGAAGTGATTAATGCATGGACACAGGTAATGTTTATCAAAACATTATGTACATAACGTTAGCTGTATAGCTAGTGAACAAGACATTCGAAAAAAAAATCTTCAAACCGTTATTCTGGTACGTTTGTGAAGATTACTCATCCAGGAATTGAAGACTTCTAGTTCAGTTCAATCTCTCTCTCGGAAAGATACTAATTTTCGAAGTTCTCCAAGTGCTATACACTATATATATTCTCTATCATTACCAGGCTAATAAGTGGCTGTGTCTGGCTTGGATCACTTACGCTGCAGTCTTCATGGCGACGGGAACCACCATAGCCATCGTGCACGTCGCCAAGGAGGCGGTGGAGTTCGAACACATCATCGCCACTCTCACCACTTTCAACAACGGCAACGGTACTTCTTATAACGTGGATGCCTTGAGGCAGGTGGGTTGGAAACATGGTATAAAGCCATGTACTGAAGTGAAAATATCAAGAAAGCTTTAACATGGAACATATTTTTGTGTTTTTATTGGTTTAGACTGCCATACGTGATTTTAATGATGTTAACGGAGTAACGAATAATTGGACATCAGAGCTGTCATATCTGAAAAATATGGATGGTACTATCCATCAATTGAAGTCGTGGCTTTGTGGTGTTTTTTTATCGTTTCCGTTGATGCCTCTAATATCACTTTCGTCATCTTGAGAATCAGTCCACACATACATTACAGGACGTGTCCAAATCCATGTGCATGCGTCAGCACATTGAACCTTCCGATGGGATCAAACTAAAAGAATCTGTATTCATTTATTTATCTAAAGCACTGTGTTTCAAATGTCACGCCAAGGATAAAAGCAACCTACGCATGCATTACTTTATACTTGTCAAATAAGTAATTGGGCCGGTTGGAGTGATGTGTTTTTCGATATTTTTCTTGTATATGAATTGCCGTCTTTTATTTCTTTTCAAGATTGCATATGGTAGATACGCAAAAGATTTTAGAACTTTGGATCACCACAGATGATCGAAGATAATTTATGGTTGTCCTGTTGAAAAGAGGCCTCGAACTGAAAAGGATTTTTCAAGATTATACTAAAGGTTAACTTAAGGTTAGAGAAAACACTACGTCCTTGTATCAAAACGTTGAACTATGCAACAATGAGAACGGATCTTTGCTCCGAAACGTCAGAGGTTTGTTGATCACATTAAATGGTGTCAGCAAAACCCACCTTTGGATAACAAAGTCGGTAGTACTTTCACGGTATACATAAAATCAACTGATCTTATCTCTAGGATCCTTTCCAAGATAGTCTTGACGTCATTGGTTCTGTGATCATTTGAAATGGGATAAGCAGAGATTCGTGATCATCCACACAAAGAATAAACGTCAAAAGCCATTTCAGGATGTAAGAACACCTGGTCTTAGTTCAGCTAACGACTGTCTCCAAAGCAAAAATTATAGATTGTGTAGTCACCCACACATGGATAACACGTCAAAAGTACTTTCTCGATGTAAAGGTAAAAGAAGCTGCATGGGATTGACCCATTTCTGCTTTTCTATCAACAAAACGTGAGCAGTTTTCAAAATCACCATAGCTATAGATGACATTATTTTTAAATCACCTAAAATGATATTTGCAATGTTTCAGTTAACCCATGTACAGATGAAATCTACTCATTTTACAACGGCAAAATAACAATCTATATTCGTAGAGCCATGCTAACCTTTCCAAAATGTCGACGATTGCAGGTCTGCGCCCACACCTAAATGAAACGTCGGAAGTGACTTCACGATGTATGACGACTATTCTTTGCTCAGTCCTTGATCTGTTTGTCTTTATAGCATCGACCTTTCGCCTTGGAAGCATCATCAGGTGGCCCTAAGCCTGGTTACTAATCTATCGCACTATGGAGTACATAACGCAGCTGATGCCAGGGCTTTTTAGGTTAATTACACAAAAACCGATCACGACCATTTAAATCACGATCTTCTTTTTCTTTGATACACTTTAAAGAAAAGGCGTCACATGCACCGTGAAGTGGAGAACGCAGCTGGTCTTTATATTATGTTATGTTCGATGGGTGAATAGAAATTTCTGCGAACGTCATTCAAATCAGAATGTTCGTCATGCACTTTTATGAAAATATGCCATCTATCATAAGAAGAAAAGGCAGCATATTCTAGGTCAAAAAACACTTGAATGGACGACTGTATCTGCAAACGTGATACAAATACACCCGAGGGCGTAGGTAGCTCTCACAAGGCTAGGCGCAGTACAACGGGAGACTCTCGAGGAAAGAGACGAACGCAACTACACGATGCCTGAACGACTCCATATTAGGTACAAAGTGAACAGGAGTTCGAAGATATCACGCCTCCATGAAAATTGAAGATTTTTCGTATGTCTTGTTCAATTGTTTATACCTCAATTATGCAATTAATATTTTAATAGACATTACTTGTGCCCATTGTGACAGGCATATGGGAAATATATAACTGCCAAAACACAGTCAGACAGGGCATGATTTAGTACCTCCTGTCAAATTAGTTCTTTCTTCCTTTTGACCCATGGCCTGGATTTCCTGTCACTGCCGTAACTATGACACACACACCCTCACATCCTGCCACTTTACTGACATTGAATTCAAACAACGAACTCACACAAGGTTACCAACAAACAGGCATACTGGAAACAAAACCTTCGTACACAGAGACAATAATGGTATACAAGTGGTTTCTTTCTTTTCAGGGAAAGGCTATGGAGCTCGGCATCTTGATGGCGGTGTATGTCGTTGCAGCTGTGCCGATGGTAGGTTTCTAAGATTCTCAATAGCGTATGTTTGGTATAAGCATCCTATAAGGAGGTTCACAACTCTGAATACGTATGCGTATGCGCAGAGAAATGCATTGTGGGTAATATGACAAAGGTGAAAGCTACTAACTTGTAAACAGTTCTTGTTTCGACCATTGTCTTGATTTGCATAACAATGCATGTTTTGTTAATGTCTCAAGGGCCTTTACATGGGACATATTAACCACAATGCTTTTTATTGCGTACTTAGAATTTCGAACCTCCTTATCCTAGCTCCAATCCACTCCTGTGATTGATCTAAATCAGGAATGCGATCAGGGAGGCGAGAAGGAGCTGAAGTAGGATGGATAACAGACTGTAATGGCGTATACATTTTTGAAAAACATTCGTGGCCAATTATTGATTTACCAGCCAACTCTCTACATTATTAAAAGTGTACAAAACTGCTGTGGCGTAATATGTAAGGAGAATGAAATCACACTTTCAACGAGCTTCGGCTGCCAGAACTTGTGGATCGCCGGAAGGTCGGTAAATTTCAAAAATAGACAGAGATCCGAGCGTATCTTACGCTTAAAAATATATCCTTTCATGTTGACTAGCGCCGGCCAATCTGTAAAGAACGGTCGATCAAATTTCCTGCCGTAAGTGACATGAGCTGAAAGGGTACAAGAAATTTGTTGGGGCGCGACCAGATGCTACTGACGGTTTTCCGTAACGATGACCGGAAGGTGGGGGGTGGTTTGATGAATACGGATGCAATTATTTGCAAAGGGACTGTTTATTTCGCGTTCGATGGGACAGATGCTGGAGTAATATTTGCACAACTTAAGAGTAGTCCAGTGCAAACAATCTTTCCTGAAACTTTACCATATATGTACAAGGCAAGGAGAAAAGCTAGTCACCTGCCCCAAATGGGACTAACTAGCCATGCGCAGTGATTGGCTCGAGTAGAAAACCTTATTACTGTCGGGCAGTTTCTACTTTGTATTCAAGCGTCTCAGAGTGACTTGTCTGGACTTATGCTTAGAATACAAAGTTTATTACGCTTTGACATTGTATGAGCAAGGACGTTATATGTGGTATGAGCATACAACTTGTCAGACTCAGTCGACACTTTCTAGGACATTCAGCTTGCAATACAGCCTCCCTCCCAGAAACATTAGCTCCTTAAATGCATTATCTAAAGAATTCCTGTAATTTTATATCTACTAAGGTCGGTAGTACTAAGGGTACATAGGTCAATCTTTCTTACCGTACGAGGTTGAACTATGACATAACAGTGTCATTATTAATGGATGCCTACGGTGTGAAGGGGACCCAAACCAGCCCCTAACAGCGTAGGATTGTTAACCACGGGGTACCTACGGTGCAAGCGTGGAGAGAAGGGCTTATGGACTAAGCTGTTGTTGGTAGATTAGATTACGAAGAATCAAACTGTTCTCCAACTGGAAAATCACCTGAATGTTCCATTGCTTCATTCAACTTCCGACAACATTTGACCCATTGCTGACGTAACACATGCAGAACATCACGTGTGCACAGCAATTGGGTTAGACACTTGAGCTTTTTATTTGTTCTGTAATTGAAATTGGATATACGTATATGCATAACGGATAGCTATCATAAACAACAGGATTATAAGCAAATTAATTGTGTGTGGCTGCGATTAGATACAGCCCTTTTGGGAATGATTTGGGTGGCCAGTTCTGAAAGACTGCCGAGAGTTTTCTAGTGCTCACGCCAGCTTTTTGCGGGGCTGATAGCACCTCAGCACTGGAAGCACAATGAACATTCAGCACTGGATTTCCATCTTCAGCACTGGAACCAAGTTCTAAAAGCTTCTGTAGTTTTGCGTAGTGAGTCAGTAGAACATTTCGGTGAGTCCAGTTTTTAGTTGGAGAACATAGTTCATTCTTCATGAAGTACTTGTATTTTGTTCACCCCTTCAGGCTATCCTGGTACTCGTGGTGATCTCCCACTACCAGAACCTCAGAGACGGGGTGGAGGATGAGGAGTCACTGCCCATGCCGTATGAGGTGATTGGTTAACTGATTGATATTCTACCCAAAACCTTGTCACTCAATTTAATTGAAAATAGTTCATGTCACACAACACTTAGATGGATATTAGTTGTGCGACGTCAGTAGCATATCTGTAGTGTTGTGTAGTGTGGTGTAACTGGCCGATAGAGCATTGAGCTAAAAACGAAGAAGCTCCGGGTTCGATACTCGCCATGCAGCTGCTCCCGACTTCTCCTTGGGAAGGAACATTACAAGACTTTACTATATGGTGAAGTGACGCCAACCGAGCCTCTCGGCTAATCGGTCAAATAATACCCAAAACACACACTATTACTGATTTGGTGCGCCAATGTGCCGTCGTGTATGGGACAAACAAAGAAAAGTCCCAGCGACAACACTAGATAGTCTGGTATCCAGCCGGATTACAGCTGCTCCCGAGTTTTTTCTGTCCTCTCCGCAAATTTGCTGAGAGGAGAGGAGAGACTCGGGAGCTATGTACGACTGGATACCAGACTAAATGCTTAACGGTTAGTTTCACCGCTTAAACAGTTGAATAAATGCTGAATCAGTGAATCATGCATATGTCTAGACAAAATACCGACGTCGTTAGAGGCTTCTGTTGCAGACGTTCGTTCTTTACTGTTACCATTGAGACTTTGAAGTAACAAGCATCTTACTGATAAATTCGATAAACGAGTCTCTTTTTTATGTCTACATAATTCGGTTGATCTAATCTCTGTTAAGTTGGCAAACAGACTTGGCTATTGCCGAAGAGTCGTATCAGTGACATAACCGTTTTACAAACCCGTGAGAGTCGAACGCAAAGACACAGAAAATAGAGCGACGTGTTTGTCTGGTGACTTTCAGTACTGGTACATGTAGTTTCTGGACTCATTCCGTTGGAGCAGTAGAAATCGGATTAGACCTTCCTCCCGATATATCTCATGTTGCTGTAAAACCTTGACGTCACAGGCAGCCACTGTAGTCGGATTTCGCCATATCATTTGACGAAAGAATAGATCGTATCGGTTTTTTATGTTTATTACTTTACCTTTGCGGAAAAAGGGATATACTGCTAGAAGTCCGTTCTTACTACCAGAGTATACAGTGTATTATGCAGATGTGTAGGGCAATTGTAGCTATCATACATACGGTTCTATTGTAGTCTTGTAGAACGCCTTTCTCACAAGTGTAAGAGAATTCCTCGATAGATGAGGCATTGTAGTCTAGATATGGTAAAAAAAACAAGACTTTCTGTGTGTACGTGGATGCCCCTTGTACGAGTGGTCAGTCCCTAACCTGACGCTATCAGAATCAAAATTGGGGCTATGTTTTGAACATTGGAGTGTCGTGCACTGTTCTTCTGTATGGAGAATGTTGCAATTGAATATTTTGGACAGTCCTCCACATGGCGAGATGCTGTGTGTGTTAATTTTTTTATCTCAAATGTTCAAGGATGAGATTATGACACCCTGGATTTGCGTATGTTTACATTATCTCGATCCTCTACCTTACTATGTTTCCTCAGTTGACTGATTACAACGGTCTGTCCAAGCAGCGAAGGAAACAGGAGAGGATGATTCGGGACGACCAGCTCTCCAACATCCACGGAAAGTATGGGTACTACAGACCTCGGCAAGAGTCACCCAGGTCCATCCATCTGCGGCCTGACGTTCAAACGGCAGCCTACTTCACACCCAAGCTCGGCGGCAGGCTCGAGATCAATTCTGGAAGAGGTCTCACACTCGAGGTCCCTGACTCCACGGATAAGACGCCCGAGGGCCCGAACGAGTCACCTGCTAGTCAGCGATCCGTGGGCGCACAGACGTGCACCGAGGTCGTCGTGTTCACAGACGCAGAGCGAGACGCTAAGCCTGGGTCAGACCCGGAGCTGGAGAACCTAAGTCCTGACGTGGGCATGACGTCAGGATGTGTGCCTACCTGTACCCCCAAATGTCTCCAACAGGAGGCGCTGCTACCAAACCAGCCAGAACATTCAGACACAGCAGATCAGCCATGAAATACAAATACACAATACAGTCCGCAGATGCATTTCATGTAGAAAAAAGAGTTCTCATATTCCTACAAATGTATCATACCTACATACATCATCATCGGTCAGAGATCGTAACTAGGCTGGTACATTTTTCACTCCATACAGCCCTATCTAACATAAGCTTTTTCTAAATTCTCAAAATCAATACCAGAGTCTCAAAT
>NC_049981.1:14900196-14901702 GCF_000003815.2 Branchiostoma floridae | reverse complement strand
AACAAAATCAATTCAATCTGTGAAAGGTACTCACTGCTATGTCCTGATACAGAGAAGTGTTGAAATTTTTCTTCTTCGGTAGTCTCTTCTCTCTTGACCTTAATAATAGAAAAAGTGTAACAACATTCCTTAAGGAGGAAGAAAACTTTACAGCTAATAAAGGTTGGTGTTGAGAGTCTTGTAGGGATTGCTCTGCTGACATTTTCTTGTTATTGCTGAGGTGACTGGCAGAAATGGCAGAGTGACTGTGAGCTCTGATACCCATTCTATTCCAGTACAGTACAGTACGCTCCTTATGCTCAACGCTATAGTAACACTACCTTTGTATGAATTTGGAACAAACAAATGTGAAACACTTTGACTACAGATAAAACATATGAAATGGAGCATAATGGGGGGATGTAAGAATTGGGGACAATAAACAGCCATCGGTCCTAGACGCTGAACGCCGCCATTTTGGCATCATTATGTATGTCCTCGTCCGATTTACTCACTGGCCGGTAAATTCTGGCTCAATCAAAAGACACCTTTGCTCTGTCTGAGACCACTGATATGATAAACGTTTCTTTTGATCTAAGTCAAACATCAGTCCGCTAAATCAAACATCAGTCCGCTCCACTTTTCAGCTACATTACGTCTTACCCACTGTAGTCTATATACAGTGGAAATATGTCTGAGAGTTATTGCATCAAGTGTAGTCATATTCTTTACATATTCTTTAACGTTATAGTTTTTTCCAGCAAATGCACAGAAAGGTCACATTTATACACATGGTAGTGTGTTCTGACACCAATTTGATAGAGGAGCGATTGGCATTTGGATTTTTAGCAGCTGGGAAGTTATCAATTTTGCCGGCAAGATCTAGAATATGTTAGATACCGGGCTAATAGATGTATAACGTTACTTTGCGAATACTGTAAAGACACTTCGTCAGCTTTGACTATGATGGACTATGGCAAAGTCGACGTTTATTGACTGAAAATGACTATCTTATACTTGTACATTGATGTCAATATACACACATAGATACACGCGCACGCATCCACACACACTCACTCACAAACATACAACACACATACGCGCGCGCATCCACACACACTCACAAACATACAACACACATACGCGCGCATATCCACACACACTCACAAACATACAACACACATACGCGCGCATATCCACACACACTCACAAACATACAACACACATACGCGCGCATATCCACACACACTCACAAACATACAACACACATACGCGCGCGCATCCACACACACTCACAAACATACAACACACATACGCGCGCATATCCACACACACTCACAAACATGCAACACACATACGCGCGCATATCCACACACACTCACAAACATACAACACACATACGCGCGCATATCCACACACACTCACAAACATACAACACACACACGCGCGCGTATCCACACACACTCACAAACATACAACACACACACGCGCGCGCATCCACACATACTCACAAACATACAACACACA
>NC_049981.1:14897831-14899988 GCF_000003815.2 Branchiostoma floridae | reverse complement strand
AATTTTGCCATTTCGATTGCCAATACTTTCTTTTGCTAGTTTTCACTTCTTTGTACATGTATACTATGATTGATATCGTGCAGTAAACTCGGATGTAACGAAAATTTGACGCTATCCTCCATTAACATTTATCCACCGGTACCGGGTAACACTTAAAAACAGTATGTTTGAGGGGTCAATGATATATGCTTTAAGTTCTAAAAACATCGAAATATCTCATTTTTTTCTTCCCTTCTTATATATTAGCAACCAATAGAAGTACTTCATAACGCTTTTATGTGTTTGGTTAAAAATTGATATTTCTTTATTCAGAAATTACATGTAAGTGTGAAAACTCGGTTGTTTTCACCAAATCTAGGTTAGTTGCCACCTTTGTGTCACTGTCTTGATTATGGTAATGATGTTAATTATTGCGAAATGATGTAATATTTATGTTCATCCTATTGAAGTAGATCACATATATTTATAAACACATTTTCTGTAGCAACAATTGTCTCGTATGAATTGACAAGACGTTTTAGTGTATCATCCTAAAAATCAACACCACGTCTTAATTGAAATGTCAGTTTTTGTACATAAGGACGTTTCTAAAAGAACCGAGGGGCAGCATTCCGATTAAACGGTCTCCTTCGTCCTGTACATTTCTTAATCGAAAAATTCAAGAGTTAAATCAGACATTTGTGCTTATTTCAGATTCAATTACATGCATATATAGTTTGTTGTCATAGTTTCCGCTGTGTTATTGTTATATTGAATAGTCATGAAGTTCCAGAGAAGGCCTGTTAAGAAGGATATAAGTATAAGTTGGTAAGTTTGCGGGGGCGCTTTTTCACGCGCTCGAACTCACGGTGCTATATCGCCAGTTGCCAGCTGATGGCCAATGAATGAATTTTAACAGTAAACACATTGGATAAGAAACGCATTCATACGGTTCATGAACCATTCACGCAAGTGGCAAACGCTGTGAGACGATTTCGTGATTGTACCTTCTGATTTTCATGTTGTGCATGCATTATATATAACATCAGCTAAAAATCCATGTCATGTTAGGGCGCGTTCCATGTTAGGGCACTTCGTTATGACAATTCTAAGTCTATGGGGGAAAAGATTTGTCACCAACATTAATGATGATAATGATGATAATCTTTATTGCTTATTCATGCCCGAGGGCTAAATGCAAAAAAGGACCACATATGGTCTTGTGGATGCAGAGGAAAAAACTAAACTTATACAATGATTTTAAACTAGTCTAAATGGAAAAGGAACTAAGACACTATCTGTTACAATCTCTAATGGCTGCATCTAAACATGTTCTTCTCTCTTTTTGAAACACATGGAAACATATTTACATATTGTGTCGATAGCATGATCGTCCTTGCATAACATCAATTACTTAAACAAGTCTTGTTTTGACAGTTTCTTAAAGTTATTGTCTATATACATTGCACAAGTAGTTTTATGTGTCTTTGATGGAGGTATGATTTGAGTTTTCATGAATAAAAACACATTCAATGTGCTGTGGTAAGACCCAATCATCTGCATTATAGTTAATTATAGGTAAGAATTATTATACAGTAGAAGCCAGTTAATTCGGATCGCATAATCGCACACTTCGGTGAATTGCACGGGATCCCAAACTCCCAAACCAGCCCCTATTCCCTCCATTATTAGTGACTTCGCTTATCTACACGACGAAAGGTCACCAATGTCGGATAATTGCACGAAAATTTGTTAAGAATCGTCGACAATTTGACTGAAATGCGTGCTAAAAATTAGCATTCGCGGTACAAATAAGCCAATAACTCACTGCCTGTAAAGGCTCCAATACCGACATCATGTATGGAATTGTTATCACACGTAGTAGGAAAAGAAAGTTCTAAAGAGATACTGTGTGACGTCGATATATATATATATATATGTGTGTGTATGTGTGTGGTTGTACTTAGCGATAAGCTTGATCCATCGCGATCGTACGTGCAATATCTGTCATAAAGCCCCGTTTACAAATCAAGAATTTAGCTCGGCCGAGTTGTCAGCGAGTTCTAAATTACGAGGAGGCATGAACCTCGAGCTTACGAACAAATGGCAGAGTTTCTTCGTCAGCATCAGGGTCATACCTCCTCGTAATTTAGAGCTCGCTGACAACTCGGCCGAGCT
>NC_049981.1:14886084-14892666 GCF_000003815.2 Branchiostoma floridae | reverse complement strand
ATGCGAACATTGCAAACCACTTTTATTATTAATGATGGGGATCTTATGATTGTGACATGTGTATGTTAGTCAATGATGAACATCACCATACATAAATCATGAAAATGTGCAAGTGATTTGCACAAAATTAACAAAAGCTCTAAATATTTCATGGATATATGAGGTCGCCGAACTCTATTTTCCTATACTTTTGTTTTTAAATGTACTCTGTAGGTGTCGGCCTTGTAAAGGATATACCAATCCTACACCTGTCAGATTTTATTCTGAGAATCTCAATAAAAATGATTGAATAAATAAACCTTAACAATGTTGTACTTCGCGAAACAACACACACCCCACACAAACCCATCATAAACCGGTTTTACCTCACGGTGTTAACGTTTGCCATTGTTATATGAATTTGTACTTGCTGTCTCCGCCATGTTGAAAACATTGTTTGGCTTCTTCCACGCTAGCTCTATCCAAACGTTACGAAATTTACGGAAGACATGCGATTCTTTCAAGAAGTGTGTCTTCTAATCTTCTTCTGCCGCTGTGAAGTTGCTATCCATAAAGGATAAAGTTGTCAACCCGGTACCACAAACCCACAGCCCACCCCCCTCCCCTCTCCCCCCCTTCACACACACACACACACCAACTATCAACTACTGTAAAGTGGGAAATGTTCGTGGTATGACGAAAAGGGAGTGATTGCAGGCTAGATGATATCACACAAATGATAGTTACCTCATTGGCTGTACATAGCAATTCACTTTTTACAAAATAGATTATATGGAGGAATAGAATACTTCTTGTTGCACAAACCTCCCCGTTTTTTTTTTTTTTTTCATAGGAGAAATGGAGTACTAGTAATTCACACATCCCTGTACCTGATATTGGTTTTAGCTCGAAGGAAATTCTTTACATTTGGAACCGTGCAGCTGACAGCTACAGCCTGTGAACTGATATTAGTTTTAAATAGCTGGGTAAAAATTGTACATGAACGGTTGAACCTCATACCAGACAGCTACCGCCCAAGGCTACAGCTTCAATTCACCAAACAGAAGTAGGTCATCACCCCTTAGCTTGTAATCCTGTCATGACGACATAAGATCTCACAAGGTAACTCTGAGATCTCTGTATTTCAGAATTAGGTATATTCTTTCGCCTTTTCTGTGATCTAGTGATGAATTTTAATTATTCATATTCATCTGCTTTGTCCTTTCTACTTCAAACAAAAGTAGCCGTTTTGCCGGGAATACAATACCCTGTCTTGGCTTAAGTAGGTCAACGGAAATTTACACGCATTTGACCAATCAGCTCTCGTTTTAATAATGAGCATAATGAGATCCGTGATGTCATTCATTCATTAGAATAAGTAATAGAAAACCCTGGTATCTTCAGTTCAGGAAACATGCATATGAATATTCTGAAGAGTATCCCACTAAACTCACCGTAAATTCAACTCAAGGTGGTTTACGAAAATCTTAAGGGGGTGGTAAGATGACCAGAGAGAATATTAAAGGAAGAACTAAAATTCAAGTAGAATACAGGACGTCACAAAAAAACGATCTCATCAGAAGTGAAGACACGCCCATCACTGTGGTTTTATCTCGCCCAGCTGTCAATTATGCAAATGTCGCTCTTTACGGTGGTCTGAGCAAACAGTGGTAGTGTAGCGTCTAGTGCTGGACTTTACTACGGACAGTTTGACACTCTGCACATCCTTCGTGGAAGAACAGTAGAATCCGATAACTACAAACGCTACGTGCAAAGTAAGGTAAGGCATTTATACTTTACCACTAAATGTGCTGTATCCGGCTTCTTTTGTGCATTTTGAATAGTAGTGTTTTATTTTTTTACCACGTGTTGAGAAGACACTTTTTGTCGTCGTTGCACAAATATTGCAGTGTAGAAATTTAGCTCATTAATATAGCTCATAGTATGTGCAGTGCATTCTAAGTTTTGTTGGTAACGCGTTGTCTTAAAAGTGGCAAACAGTTTAAGACAAGAATGTAACAATGACTTCTGCATATTATGGTAACCGGTCCGACCAACAAAGAAACTACCGTATCCCTGGTTCATTTCTTCGGTCTCTTCGGCTATATGAATTTCGAATTAGAAAAGGGAAGAAATAGCACATTTATGCACTAGTTGGCTTTTGCCCCGTGTTAAGTGTTACAATGTTGATTTCTAGAGTTTTCGGAAAGGCTTGTGTCCAATTTTATAAGTGTGCGTGCGCTGTGCTACAATTTCTGTCGTTACTGTGCTCAGCTCCAGTGTCCTATAAAATTATCCACTTGGGCTCACTTGGGCGTGCCTGTGACTATAAAAAAAACCACGTGCACAGCGCCGGTGGAAATTTCCATCACGCAAGGCTCCTGTGGTGGCTTGTCTGGACACCCGGTATGACGTAACACTGTAGCCTCCTTCGCGGCGTTTTTCCGACCTCTCAGACATAAGTGATAAGACCTTTCCGACAGAAGACCTTGCCAGCGTAAAACCACAGCCTCTAGACATTTTGTCGACCCTTCTATTTTGTCAGCTTTATTTTGTGCTTGACACCTCTGCTTGAAGAGTAGTTTTTTTCAAGCGTTCGATTTCGTCATGCCATTCTCAGCAGGTCATTTGTGATTCATGACAAGACATTGAATACAGAAAAGGCGCGAACCAAATGGATTGCTTGCCTTTAATGTTAATTTTCTCTAGTAAATCTCTATATTTTTGTCTTCGTTTCAATTTTTCGTCTGACGGAAGACTACAAGACTGACATGCTCTTCCGTGTCATGGTTGACTAGTCTGTGTGTTTAGTCTGTGTAAGCCGAGTAAGCTATTGGTGATGGTGCACCATACCTAGCGTCCTGACCACATTCGTTTTTGTAAAAGTGTACCGCAGCGAAAACAAATGATAAAGGTTGTTAAGGGACATGATGTTCGCCTACTGTTCGGGGCAAATCTATCCTGGTCTATGCAATTTCTCGCAGGCTGGGGTCAATGACCCAGAGGTCTGTACCCGAATGCGTGCTGGCTGGCCGCCATGGCCGTAATCAGCAGTGTTTCTGTATCCACGGGACCAAAAATTGTGTGGCCGTGGCCGCGTTGAGCAGGTGACCGCTATAGACTAGTTCTTAATGCTTAGGTCAATGGAAAAAATCCAAGGGACCGACCATAAGTGGCCACTATGGCCAGGTGGCTGCAGAGGTGGCCGCTAATACAGGTTTGACCAAGAGGTTTTTAACCTCATTGGTTTGACTGTATTTAGACTAGTCGGTAAGTCTGGACCGTTTTGATGTCCGATCAGAAGAATCTCACGGGCCGGGGGTTATTTCAAGTGCATTTTCTTTATCTCTCTCCTACGCGCGCTGTTTAATATAAAAAAAGACCTATTCCCTCCATCATGAGCTTGTTCTCTGGGTCTTTTCCGTTTTTCTCTCATAAATAATACACTTCGTCTACATTAGCATATGAATTTGCCTTCATGCAAAACTGCATTGTGAGAAACTTATCCCATACTACAAATCCTGCTATAGAACTGTAGTTATGTAGATGCCATACTTTGTACGTCGTACAATTGCTGTGCTCTAAATATTATCATATAAGTGGTCTAATTCGCGATTTCCACTGTGAAGGCTACAAAGGTGTTAAATCGCTTGCATGTTATTTCTCACAGGTAACTGTACTGAATCAACATGCCTGTGGTCAACTACAACAACAACATCCGCACCTCGCAGCGCCCTGGAATATCCCTGGAGGAGTCTCAGGACTTCTACAAGACCTGGGCCGAGACCTATGACCAGGTACGGCCGGCTTACTTTAAACCCGGTTTATTTAGTTATAGCTACATCAATGGGTACAAATAGATTGTCTTAACGACTTGTCGATCACTTTACGTGGCCCCGCCCACTTCGGTGACATTTTTCGCAAGTTCATTCCAGCACTTCTCAAGATAGAGTATCATACTAGGGACAGCCTTATGAGCAATATTTTTGCACTTATCAAACAATGTTCAATTAACTATTTGTTCTAGGACACCACCAACTCGAACTACAACGGTCCCGCAGCAACAGCCAACCTTGTTCTGAAGCTGTTTGAAGGCAAGACTGACGGTGTGCGTATCCTGGATGTGGCCGCTGGTACCGGAATGTCGGGAGAGGCGGTTAGTAGTTGTCCCAAAATTCTTTTTATTAAATTTTCTTCGGATAGTCTTCTGTGCTTTCTTTAATGGTTTCCACAGGGTGTATTCTTATGAATTTAACCCCATTTGTCGTTTCATTGTCTGTATCTTTATTTTAGTGTAGCTGTTGTTTCTTTCTTATAGTTATACTGCTCTTTTAGCGTAATGCGTTGCCGGTTGTATGTGCTCGGTTACTTCTGTGTTGGTAATGTCCATTCGAGTCGTTCGTATCGTTTCTATATTGAAGTCGAATACAAGAAAACCTACTTGAGGAAAACGTAGATACTTTTAGCATCGGCATAGTTCTAAACATAGGCTATATGTCACTGTCCACAGCTCCAGAAAGTCGGGTTCCGTTCCATGGACGCCCTTGAGCCCAGTGAGGACATGCTTCTGCTGGCGAAAGAGAAAAACGTCTACGGCCGTCTGATCCAAGACTTCCTAGGTACAAATCGCCTGGATATTGTGGATGGTAAGTTCTCTTTTAATATCCTCCTCTTTATACGTGCAAGTAAAGTTCATTCTGTATCATTCTACTGAAGTCGCGCTGTATCGCTGCTGTATACTGTGCTACAGCAGTGTTTGTTCAAGTCTCGCTATAGTCTAGTATAAGATACTGAGGCAGGTGGTAGCTATGAGCGCGGCTTTAGTCACGGGCTGTATATCCCGTTATACTCATTTTGATTGTCACGTTTGTAGGAGAGTACGATGCCACCGTGATGGTTGGTGGGATGGTCGAGGGCCATGTTGGTTGTGACTGTCTGGAAGAGCTCATCAGGGTGGTGAAACCAGGTGGGTAGGGGGCCTTAACTGACCCAAATTCGTCTGAAGGTTTTTTCTTAAAACTCTTGAATTTCTAAGTTCCATGTCATGATATACAGTTTCGTCTGCTGTTCTCAAAACACATGTTGTAAATATGATAAGGTAAATAGCTCGATACCATCATTGTATTTTTTTTCATTTAGCACACAAAAGAGGGAAAGAAATATCATGTCTTTTTTTTTTTATTAAGACTCAAGAGAATAGGAAGTCGTCTGTGCTGGTGCAATCTCCCATATTCATGGTACAGAGAGATCATAGTTGGGCGAGAATGTAGAATATTGAAAATGTTGTCTTGAATCAACTGTTCTCTTGTTGCAGGAGGATTTGTGGTGATCTGTATGCGGGAGGTGAACCTGCGGAAAGTGCCGGAGTACCGCAAACTGGAACCCCGCATGAAGACCCTGCAGAATGAAGGATGCTGGGAACCCGTGTCACGTGTCGTTTTCTCCAACTACTGCGAAGGGGAAGAAGGAATCATCTTTGTGTATCGCGTGTGTTGATTGGAGCAAGAAATAACGGCAAATATGTTCACAAAATATGAGCTAGGTGCAATCATGACCAACTGATAACCATTTATGGCTTTTCTACTGTCACTGACTTATTATACTGTTGTTAGAACTCCTATATCAGCAATATTTGCTTTCCCAGCTTGGTGTTGAATCGTCAATATATATGAACTGGTGGACTGTGTGCGCGAGGTGTACCTAAAGAAGTCATTCCAAATGAAGTTTGATACGCACAATTAGGACTGCATACTTCCCACATCATGACTCACAGGACAATCATATTCGGTTATATTCTTTGCATGTTCAGATGCATACTTCTTGGTGAATCTCTAGAACAGAAATTAAGGGCTCAGAACTTCTTTTAAAAAGAAAATATATATTGTATATCTGTATTCAGGAAATGATAGACACCTGTTTATTGAATAAACTTTATGTCTGTCATTTGTGGTGTTGTTTCCAGGCGATTTCTTTCGTGATCCTTTGCTAGAGAAGAAAGAGAGGAAATTGTCATATGATGATATTTGGGTGGATTCACATGCATCAATTATCTTTTATATCAATTAGCTTTTTTATTCTCTCATTCAACATGCCTAATAATAACACGCCATAGTCAGGGAGTAGGGTGGGGGAACTATGAAAGCGCCTTACAATAGAGCGATCTTTATCAGTTCCACCAATGATAATGTGAGTAGCTGCATACCCGTCAAATTCAATTCCAGCCTTTCGACGGAGGTGGGCATTGACCCGTTTTCAGACAACTTTTGTTGTACTAGTAACGAGCGTTAAAGAGAGCAAGAAAGAAAGGTAAAAATCGGTTTCATATGTCAACAAGAAACCGAACAACATGTGCCTTCGTAAGAATTTGAAATTCTATCTTTTTTATCCCTTGATAACAAAACTATGTCCATTTATTGCCGCCGAATTGCAAGCGACGCTTTCGGACACATGCTATCCACCGGTTCCTGGCCTTGTGCCATGTGCCAACCGTTGTTTACTAACTGTCATCCAGTCTTCGGTTTGAACTGAGCCAGGGAACAAGCTTGTACTCGGCCGGGGCATCAGATTTGAACACACACCAAGACAAACAAACAGACCGAATAC
>NC_049981.1:14866279-14885984 GCF_000003815.2 Branchiostoma floridae | reverse complement strand
AAACAAGGGCCGGAAAAGGAACAATCGTGGGTGTGTGGGGATACCTCCCCCCCCCCCCCCCAAAAAAAATTACATATGCTTTAATAAGTTTACAGAAAGGAAATGTGGAACTGATAAAAGTGATCTCTTCAACAGAGCACGTTTTCCTCCAGCTTGCTTCCGTAATATGCTCACCACCCCCCTCCCATCCCATCCTGGTCAGTGCTAATGTTGTTAGAGACGTAAGCGAATGCTTGAGCACATACCGGCATCTTCACGTGCGAACACGTGCAGTACACATAATCAAACATACAACAAACATGCGCGCGCATCCACACACACTCACAAACATACAACACACATACGCGCGCATATCCACACACACTCACAAACATACAACACACATACGCGCCCGTATCCACACACACTCACAAACATACAACACACATACGCGCGCGCATCCACACATACTCACAAACATACAACACACATACGCGCGCGCATCCACACACACTCACAAACATAAACACACATAGGCGCGTGTATTACCCTAAAAATCAACACCACGTATCAATTGAAATGTCAGTTTTTGTACATAAGGACGTTTCTCAAAGAACCGAGGGGCGGCATTCCAATTAGACGGTCTCCTTCGTTCAGTACATTTCTTAATCGAAAAATTCAATGCTTATGCAATTTTGTGCTTATTTCAGATTCAATTACATGCATAGATAGTTTGTTGTCATAGTTTCCGCTGTGTTATTGTTATATTGAATAGTCACGAAGTTCCAGAGAAGGCCTGTTAAGAAGGATATAAGTATAAGTTGATAAGTTTGCGGGGGTGCCTGAACATGACCCGCTTTTTCACGCGCTCGAACTCCCGGTGCTCTATCGCTAGTTGCCAGCTCATGGCCAAGCTTTATTGAATGAATTTTAACAGAAAACACATTGGATAAGAAATGCATTCCTACGGTTCATGAACCGTTCACGTAAGTGGCAAACGCTGTGAGACGATTTCGTGAATGTACCTTCCGATTTTCATGTTGTGCATGCGAAAAATCCAAGTGATGTTAGGGCACGCTCCATGTTAGGGCACCTTCGTTATGATAATTCTAAGTCTATGGGGGAAAAATTGTCACCAACATTGATATACTTTGCACAAGTCGTTTTATGTGTCTTTGATTGAAGTTTGACTTGAGTTTTCAATCAATAAAAACACATTTGTTGTGGTAAGACCCAATCATCTGCATTATAATTCATTATAGGTAAGAATTATTATACAGTAGAAGCCAGTTAATTCGGATCGGATAATCGCACACTTCGGTGAATTGCACGGGATCCCAAACTCCCAAACCAGCCCCTATTCCCTCCATTATTAGTGACTTCGCTTATCTACACGACGAAAGGTCACCAATGTCGGATAATAATAATTGCACGAAAATTTGTCAAGAATCGTCGACAAATTGACTGAAATGCGTGCTAAAAATTGGCATACGCGGTACAAGTAAGCCGATAACTCACTGCCTGTAAAGGCTCAATACCGACATCATGTATGAAATTGTTATTAGTAGCAAAAGAAAGTCTTAAAGCGATACTGTGTGAGGTCGATATATATATATATATATGTATGTGTGCGTGTACTTTGACATACTCGGATTCAATAAAAATCGCTCTCTATCTACCTGTCCTAATAGCAGTAATTGCATGTAAGGTCGTGGGGAAATATTTTTTTGCGTTAAGAAGAAATATTTGCGTTGGTTTTAAGTTCTTGACACCAGATCGGAAAACCTTACATCGACAGTCACATCGTCCTCACGTCCCCTCACCTCACCTCACCTCACCTATCCCTTAACCTTCTTGATCGTCCTCACGTCCTCAGAAACCTCAAATCGTCCTACAGACGGACATAGCAGTCGGTTTTCGTGCCCGGGTGAATGGTTCTGCCTTCCAACACCACCTATTGGCCCCTTTGCCCGTGTTAGTGAAGCCCATCTGGGTAAATTCGCATTATTGCACGGCCGGATAATTGCCGACATACGCTGGCAAATCTTTTCACCGACATCTAAATATAGAGTCCTCGTCAGGATCATGCCAGCGAATTCCGATAGATGACGCCTCTACATATAACATGGAAGTTTTCCGCTGAAAACGATGATAATATCAGAATACTGTGGCTTTACTGGATGTATCTTTCACTGACGATAAGTCTGGCCAATGCCAAGGGTCTCTCTATCTCTCTGTCTCTCTCTGTCTGTCTGTCTGTCTATCTGTCTGTCTGTCTCTCTCTGTCTGTCTCTGTTTGTCTGTCTGTCTCTCTCTCTCTGTGCCTCTCTCTGTCTGTGTGTCCGGGTCAACTTAAGGGCCTCCTATTTAAGTTCCCTCCTTAAAGTCATCTACCCAATTCTGTCTGGTTCAGATGCGAAGAGACTCTCACAGCTCTGATCACAGTTCTAGCGTCTTCCTTACACGCGGCTTTCTCGCCTCTTACCTACTGATTTTCAAAAGGGCTTCGCGGGAACAACAATGGCCAAAATAACGTGAGCTTTGGCGTATGTTTATAAAAGGCTTCATTATTGCCACGCAATATGAGATATGTCGATATTTGTCTGACCGAACGGAAGGCGACAAGTTGTTTGGCAATGAGACAGAACTGGTACATTTCATGGCCAGAAGCAACGATTACCAGACTAACCGTTTCTACTTCGTTTGAACCAAATGCATAGTTACCAAAACCTAATAGTATGGAAAATTCTCTTTCCGAGAGATGAAAAGATTTCACGCGTCGTTCGCAGACGTTTTTTTATGTTTCCTTCAATGCATATGTAGACATGACATGGCTGGAACAGCAGGGAAGCTGTGGTGTTCAATATCACATCAGTACCGGTTAGAGGCCGGACCTCGATGTTTAAGTTTGACTCACTGTAGGCAAGGTCTAGCCTCTACCAGACTAACGCCAGACTGAGTATGCCTGCTATCATGGACTCGGAATAATCTGCCAGGGAGTTTTGCTACCAGAAGAGTAGGCCGGCCGCGCAGCCACACGAACGCTCATGAACCTAAGCGTGAACTGACCCCCTGGCCAATTTTTCCGATTTTTGCCAAATTCAACGACCTCCGTAGAAAGGCCTGGTTGAGGCTAGGCAATGTCAGCATCTAATTAACAGTTATGCGCACAGATTTTAGGTAATTCATTATGAGCCGCTACCTCTGGTAAACACTGTTACCCCCTGCATTGCCCTAATTTCAATAATTACCTCCATGAAATGTCGTGGAGGTTATATTTTCAGTAGCGTTTGTGTGTGTGTCTGCCTGTTTGTGAACAAGATAACCCGAGAACGGCTGGGTGAATTGGTTTCATACTTAGTGTGTGTTGGTGGAGTGTGATGAAAGCTGGAAATGAGTAGATTTGGAGCCCCCTAGCGGCTTCCCTTGGTACTGCAGCGCAACTTCCAGTTTTGCTATCTCGTGCTCTGAACAAGCTATGGTCATGAGTTTTGAGTATTAGATAGCTCTTGTGCTCATAATAAGTGAAATAAGTGGATAACTCTAGAAGGGAACAACAAATTTTCATCATTTTTGGTATGTAGGTACCTTAGACAATGTTGTACAAAAGGAAATACTAATTATGCAAAATAGGAGTACATTTGCATAAGTATTAAGAATAATCTGTCATAGCAGCTTTTTCAATGTATCTTTTGTCCCGGACATGATATGGTCTTTACATTTTAGTGGTAGATAGCTTTCAGTATCATGACAAAGTGGAATACGTTTCATCCCCTAACATTTAATTTCGGAACTGTAGGGGCGTTTCTGTCAAGACATTCCAGAGAGGATAACTGCAGAAAGGATTGACGGATTGGCATTATCAAGGCATCATTTTAGGCATGCAGGTAGCTTGGGCAAAGTTGTTTATAATGATATGCATGTTATACAAATGAGGACTTAATATGCATAATTAATGAGGAAATTGTATAATTCCATTGTTTTCAATAACTGGACTTCAATCATTATAACACATGTAAATTATGATAGATGGAACATCAGCAGATAGTATGCTACGGAGGAACTGATTTCCATAATAAACGCAAAAATTGCAAACCGCTTAAGATGATGACTAAGATGGGAATTTTATACTTGTGACATGTGTATGTTAGTCAATAATGAACATCACCATGCATAAATTATGTAAATGTGCATGTCATTTGCATAAAATTTACAAAAGCTCTAAATATTTCATGGAGGTTTCCTATACTTTTGTATTTGAATTTACTCACGGTGTTAACGTTTGCCATTGTTATATGAATTTTGTACTTGCTGTCTCCGCCATGTTGAAAGCATTGTTTGGCTCTTCCAAATTCAAAACCTTTCAGAATTTCAGAAAGCACCAAAAAAAATGAGAACTTTGTAGTGTTCACAGTAGGAATACACACTGAGATTCCCTATGGGAATTTTGTTTACCGCTGTCTTGTTGAAGCCAGTGCAGTTTCTCAACATGGTGGAACATACTTCAATATGATATATTTCTACAAGAAGGCAGATATTGACGTGGATCGCGTGGGATTTGTAAAATTCGTATGTTTCTTAGCAGTGGATCGAATGAATTCCACAAGAGTCGTATGGATAACGTTACACCTCTGTGTCAAACACTTTTTTTCGGCCGTTTTTTTCGGCTGATATCGCCCGCCGCTCATTTTGTTACACAGGCGAGGGTATGTTCGTTTATAGACTAAGAACTTTCAAGAAGTGTGTCTTCTAATCTTCTTCTGCCGCTGTGAAGTTGCTATCCATAAAGGATAAAGTTGTCAACCCAGTACCACAGCCCCCCTCCCCACACACACAAACACACGCGCGCTAACTATCAACTACTGTAAAGTGGGAAATGTTCGCGGTATGACGAAAAGGGAGTGTTCGCGGGCATTCAGGCTAGATCTGCAACATAACATCACACCAATGATAGTTACTTCATTGACTACACATAACCATTTCACTTCCTTATTTCTACAAAGCAGATTATAGGGAGGAATAGAATACTTCTTGTTGCACAAACCTCCCCGTGTTTCTTTATTTCATAGGAGAAATGGAGTAATTCACACATTCCTGTACCTGATATTAGTTTAGCTAAGAGGAAATTCTTTACATTTGGAACCTTATACCTGACATCTACAGCCTGTGAACTGATATTAGTTTAGCTGGGTAAAATTGTACATGAACGGTTGAACCTCATACCAGACAGCTACCGCCCAAGGCTACAGCTTCAATTCACCAAAGAGAAGTAGGTCATCCCTTAGCTTGTAATCCTGTCATGACGACATAAGGTAACTCTGAGATCTCTGTATTTCAGAATTAGGGATATCCTTTCGCCTTTTCTGTGATCTAGTGCATGAATTTTAATTATTCATATTCATCTGCTTTCAACAACAGGCGTCATTTCTACTTCAGACAAAAGTAGCCGTTTTGCCGGGAATACAATGTCATAGCTTAAGTAGGTCGACGGAAATTTACACGCATTTGACCAATCAGCTCTTGTTTTACTAATGAGTACTAATGAGATTCGTGATGTCATTCATTCATTAGAATAAGTAGTAGAAAACCCTGGTATCTTCAGTTCAGGTAACATGCATATGAATATTCAGTTTCTGAAGAGTATCCCACTAAACTCACGGTAAATTCAACTCAAGGTGGTCTACGAAAATCTTAAGGGGGTGGTAAGACGACCAGAGAGGATATTAAAGGAAGAACTAAATTCAAGTAGAATACAGGACGTCACAAAGAAACGATTTCATCAGACGTGAAGACACGCCCATCACTGTGGTTTTATCTCACCCAGCTGTCAATCATGCAAATGTCGCTCTTTATGGTGGTCTGAGCAAACAGTGGTCGTCTAGCGTCTAGTGCTGGACTTTACTACGGACACTTTGACACTCTGCACATCCTTCGTGCAAGAACAGTAGAATCTGATAACTACAAACGCTACGTGCAAAGTAAGGTAAGGCATTTATACTTTACCACTAATCGTCAGGGCTCGAAATTCATTTTGGGGATTAGGTGCACTGGTGCACCCAGCTTAAAAAATTGGGTGCACCAAGGAGCTTTTAACTGATAAAAACTCATTGGGTGCACCAAAATATTTTTGGGTGCACCACTTAAATTTTAAGTAGAATGTCAGAAAAACCTAATAACAAAACATAGTTACATGCTATCAAATTCTTAAACAAGTACAATGACAGACATTTTTATCATCTTTCTAACCCTTAGATGTCAAGAATATGATGTATAATTGTACACTTTGATATCTTTTATTATTTACATTCATAAACCCAAGAAAATGTTTGAAAATGATTGGGTGCACAGCTCCAATTTTGGGTGCACTTGGGTGCACATGCACCCAGTATTTCGAGCCCTGAAACGTGCTGTATCAGGCTTCTTATGTGCATTTTTAATAGTAGTGTTTTATTTTTTTTACCAGGTGTTGAGAAGACACTTTTTGTCGTCGTTCCACAATTGCAGTGTAGAAAAATAGCTCATTAATATAGCTCATAGCATGCGCAGTGCATTTAAGTTTTGTTGGTAACGCGTTGTCTTTAAAGTGGCAAACAGTTTAAGATATAAGAATGTAACAATGACTTCTGCATATTACGGTAACCGGTCCGACCAACAAAGAAACTACTGTATCCCTGTTTCATTTTTTCGGTCTCTTCGGCTACATGAATTTCGAATTACTGAAAAGGGAAGAAACAGCACATTTATGCAATACTTGGTTTTTGCCCCGTGTTAAGTATTAATCAATGTTGATTTCTAGAGTTTTCGAAAAGGCTTGTGTCCAATCTTATAAGTGTGCGTGCTGTGCTACAATTTCTGTCGGTACTGTGCTCAGCCTCAGCGCCCTATGAAATTATCCACTTGGGCGTGCTGCACATGCGACTATTAAAAAGGCCACGTGCACAGAGCCGGTGGAAATTTCCACCACGCAAGGCTCCTGTCTGGCTCTTGTCTGGACCCGGTATGACGTAACACTGTAGCCCCCATCGCGGCGTATTCCGACCTCTCAAAACCAGTCTGTCAAAACATAACACCTTTCCGACAGAAGACCTTCCCAGCGTAAAACCCTCTAGACCACAGTCTCTAGACATTTGTCGACCCTTCTATTTTGTCAGCTTTTCTTTATGCTTGACACCTCTGCTTGAAGAGAAGTTTTTTCGTTCGATTTCGTCATGCAGAGGCGGCGGCACGAAATTTCGTATGGGGGGCGAACTTAACTGACAGAATTTTGCAGTACATGTAGCGCCGAGGGCGCTACCCGTCGCACCTCCGGCGCGACAATCCTAGGGGGGTCCAGGGGCATGCTCCCCCGGGAAAATTTGAAATCTTGACCCTCTAACTTGAACGCCATTTCCTGCGTTTTGACGGGCAAATTTTGCTGCCAGGCTAAGCTAGATTTGATGGCAATTCTGTAAGAAAGACACATGGTTTTTAATAGCGAGGGCGATGCCCACAAAATGTTTTCTTGATTTCGAGTACCGAAGGTGCGAGCTGTCGCAAGGTTGGTCTGGGGAAATTTCAAAATCTGCACCCTCTGAAATGTCATTTTCTGTACAAATTTTGCTGGCAGACTATGCTAAATCTAATGACATTTTTGTCAAAGAAAGAAATTGTTTGAGGGCGATGACCCACACAAATTTTCACCATGTCGTTGTGAGCGCCCGAGGCGCAATTATCACTAGAAAGGTCCGGAGAAAATTTTGAAATCTTGACAGTCTGAAACGTCATTTCCTGCATTTTGGGGGCCACATTCTGCTTGTCAACTAAGCTAAGTACGATAGTTAAATTCAACGTAAAAGATTTTTGAGAGCGACGCTCCCGCAACATATTGTCCTGCGCCGAAGACGGGGCCGTCACAAGGGAAGTTTGGCGAAATTTTGATATCGGGACTCTCTGAAACGCCATTTCTTGCATTTTCGGGGGTAAATTTTGCCGTAAGACTAGGTTGATTTAATGAAATTTCCATCATCAAAAAATACACAAGGTTTCAGCTTGCTTTCTAGGAGGGGCGACGACCACCCCCCCACCCCCAACATATTTTCCGGGGGGGGGGCGGCCAAGGCGCGAACCAAATTGTTTGCTTGTCTTTAATGTGAATTTTCTCGAGTAAATCTCTTTATTTTTGTCTTTGTTTCAAATTTTCGGACGGACGAAAAGACTGACATGCTCTTCCGTGTCATGGTTGACCAGTCTGTGTGTTTTGTCTGTGTAAGCCGAGTGAGCTATTGGTGATGGTGCACCATACCTAGCGTCCTGACCACTGTGTCAACATTTGTTTTTGTAAAGTGTACCGCAGAGAAAACAAATGATAAAGGTTGTTAAGGGGCATAATGTTTGCCTACTGTTCGGGGCAAATCTATCCTGGTCTATGCAATTTCTCGCAGGCTGGGGTCAATGACACAGAGGATGGGTAACTATACTAGTACCCAAATGCGTGCTGGCTGGCCGCCGAGGCCGTAATCAGCCACGTGAATCAGCAGTGTTTCTGTATCCACGGGACCAAAAATTGTGTGGCCGTGTTGACCAGGTGACCGCTATATACTATTTCTTAATGCTTAGGTTAATGGGAAAAATCCGAGGGACCGACAAAAAGTGGCCACTATGGCCAGGTGGCTGCAGAGGTGGCCGCTAATACAGGTTTGACTGTATTTAGACTAGTCGGTAAGTCTGGACCGTTTTGATGTCCGATCAGAAGAATCTCACGGGCCGGGGGTTATTTCAAGTGCGTTTTCTTTATCTCTCTCTCACCTGTTGCGCGCTGTTATAAAAAGAAAAGACCTATTCCCTCCATCATGAGCTTGTTCTCTGGGTCTTTTCCGTTTTTTTTATATACTCCTAATACTCCTGTATTAGCTAGATAAGCCTGAAGTTAAGCTATAGAACTGTAGTTATGTAGATGCCATACTTTGTACGTCGTACAATTGTTGTGCTATAAAGTTATTATTATATAAGTGGTCCAATCCGCGATTTCCGCTGTGAAGGCTACAAAAGTGTTAAATCGCTTGCATGTTATTTTTCACAGGTAACTGTACTGAATCAACATGCCTGTGGTCAACTACAACAACAACATCCGCACCTCGCAGCGCCCTGGAATATCCCTGGAGGAGTCTCAGGACTTCTACAAGACCTGGGCCGAGACCTATGACAAGGTACGACCGGCTTACTTTAAACCCGGTTTATTTAGTCATAAGTACATGGGTACAAACAGATCGGTGACATTTTTCGCAAGTTCATTCCAGCACTTCTCGAGATTGAGAAATTTCTTAAGATGAGTATCATACTAGGGACAGCATTATGAGCTATATTTTTGCACATATCAAACATTGTTCAATTAACTATTTGTTCTAGGACACCACCAACTCGAACTACAACGGTCCCGCAGCTACAGCCAACCTTGTTCTGAAACTGTTTGAAGGCAAGACTGACGGTGTGCGTATCCTGGATGTGGCCGCTGGTACCGGAATGTCGGGAGAGGCGGTTAGTAGTTGTCCCAAATTTCTTTTTATTAAATTTTCTTTGGATAGTCTTCTGTGCTTTCTTTAATGGTTTCCAAAGGGTGTATTCTTATGAATCTAACCCCATTTGTCGTTTCATTGTCTGTATCTTTCTTTTATTGTAGCTGTTTATTTCTTATGCTGCTCTTTTAGCGTAATGCGTTGCCGGCTGTATGTGCTCGGTTACTTCTGTGTTGGTAATGTCCATTCGAGTCGTTCGTATCGTTTCTATATTGAAGTCTAATACAAGGGAATTAAACTTCCTGAGGAAAACGTAGTAGATACTTTTAGCATCGGCATAGTTCTAAACATAGGCTATATGTCACTGTCCACAGCTCCAGAAAATTGGGTTCTGTTCCCTGGACGCCCTTGAGCCCAGTGAGGAAATGCTTCTGCTGGCGAAAGAGAAAAACGTCTACGGCCGTCTGATCCAAGACTTCCTAGGTACAAATCGCCTGGATATTGTGGATGGTAAGTTCTCTTTTAATATCCTTCTCTTTATACGAGTAAGTAAAATACTATGTACTGAGTCATTGTACTGAAGTCTATTGTTGTTGTTTTTATTAAAAAAAGACCTATTCCCTCCATCATGAGCTTGTTCTCTGGGTCTTTTCTGTTTTTTTTTTCTCTCCCATAAATAATACACTTCGTCTACATTAGCATATGAAGTATACTGTTTTGCATCAGTGTTTGTTCAAGGCTTCAGGTGTTGCTCCTTGGTTACACAATGTCTCGCTATCTCTAATATAAGATACTGAGGCAGGTGGTAGCTATGAGCGCGGCTTTAGTCAGGCTGTATATCCTGTTATACTCATTTTGATTGTCACGTTTGTAGGAGAGTACGATGCCACCGTGATGGTTGGTGGGATGGTCGAGGGCCATGTTGGTTGTGACTGTCTGGAAGAGCTCATCAGGGTGGTGAAACCAGGTGGGTAGGGGGCCTTAACTGACCCAAATTTGTAGTTTTTTTCTTAAAACTTTTGAATTTCTAAGTTCCATGTCATGATATACAGTTTCGTCTGCTGTTCTCAAAACACATCGTGTTGTAAATATGATAAGGTAAATCGCTCGATACCGTCATTGTATTTTTTTTTCATTTAGCACACAAAAGAAGGAAAGAAATATCATGTCTTTTTTTTATTAAGACTCAAGAGAATAGGAAGTCGTCTGTGCTGGTGCAATCTCCCATATTCATGGTACAGAGAGATCATAGTTGGGCGAGAATGTAGAATATTGAAAATGTTGTCTTGAATCAACTGTTCTCTTGTTGCAGGAGGATTTGTGGTGATCTGTATGCGGGAGGTGAACCTGCGGAAAGTGCCGGAGTACCGCAAACTGGAACCCCGCATGAAGACCCTGCAGAATGAAGGATGCTGGGAACCCGTGTCACGTGTCGTTTTCTCCAACTACTGCGAAGGGGAAGAAGGAATCATCTTTGTGTATCGCGTGTGTTGATTGGAGCAAGAAATAACGGCAAATATGTTCACAAAATATGAGCTAGGTGCAATCATGACCAACTGATAACCATTTATAGCTTTTCTACTGTCACTGACTTATTATACTGTTGTTAGAACTCCTATATCAGCAATATCTGCTTGCCCAGCTTGGTGTTGAATCGTCAATATATATATATATATACTGGTGGACTGTGGGTGCTAGGTGTACTAAAGAAGTCATTCCAAATGAAGTTTGATACGCACAAGGACTGCATACTTCCCACATCATGACTCACAGGACAATCATATTCGCGATCGATTATATTCTTTGCATGTTCCGATGCATACTTCTTGGTGCATCTCTAGAATAGAAATTGAGGGCTTAGAACTTCTTTTAAAAAGAAAGTATATACTGTATATCTGTATTCAAGAAATGGAATGATAGACACCTGTTTATTGAATAAACGTTATGTCTGTCATTTGTGGTGTTGTTTCCAGGCGATTTCTTTCGTGATCCTTTGCTAGAGAAGACAGAGAGGAATTTGTAAGGTGTCATATGATGATATTTGGGTGGATTCACGTGCATCAATTATCTAGCTAGCTTTTTCATCCATAATGGCTAATAATAACACGCCATAGTCACCGGGAGGGGGGGGGTCACTCTGAGAAGATGTCAGTGCCTTACAATAGAGCGATCTTCATCAGTTCCACCAATGATAGCATCATCTGTGCAATTAGTAATGGTTCGAAAAATGTGAGTAGCTGCATACCCGTCAAATTCAATTCCAGTGATTCGACGGAGGTGGGCCATAGATCGGTCAATTGACCCGTTTTCAGACAACTTTTGTTGTACTAGTAAAGTGCGGTTTCGAACGTCAACGTCACCTTCGTGAAAAGTTGAAGTTTTATCTTTTTAATTCCTTGATAAAGTAGAACAAAACTATGTCCATTTATTGCCGCCGAATTGCAAGAGACGCTTTCGCATATCCACCGGTTCCTGGCCTTGTGCCATGTGCCAACCGTTGTTTACTGTCATCCAGTCTTCGGTTTGAACTCAGCCAGGGAACAAGATGTACTCGGCCGGGGCATCAGATTTGAACACACACCAAGACAAACAAACAGACCGAATACAAAAAAGGCCTTTCCACTGACGTAAATGCCAGGTCTACACAGGCGAATGCAAGTCTGAGTGAACACCTGGGTCGTAAATATTGCGTTTACCTGATCCGGTCACACAACAATAAACACGGGGCGGAAAATGAACAATCGTGGGGGTGTGGGGATAACCCCCCAAAAAAACTTTACATATGCTTTAATAAGTTTACAGAAAGAAAACGTGGAACTGATAAAAGTGATCTCTTCAACAGAGCACGTTTTCCTCCAGCTTGCTTCCGTGATATGACCACCCTCCCATCCCATCCCGGTCAATGCTAATGTTGTTAGAGATGTAAGCGAATACATGACCACATACCGACATCTTCACGTGCGAACACGTGCAGTACACATAATCGTCACGGCTTCACTCCAGCTGCCTTTGTGAGACTGCCGGGTCAGCGACTGTGCCACTATACCTACAATAACCAACACGGAAGAGTTCCTTCATTTTGCCAAACAAGGTAGTGTATTTCTGGATCCGTAATTTGTAATATTCACTGTCCTCATGTGCGTTTTTTATTCGACCACGTGGTCTTAAAGGGGGGAATTTGTGTCCAGGAGATTTAAAGCGGTTACTGTATGTGTTCTGTGCACGTTTTGTTGTTGTCAGTATTCCACTATCCTGAAGAATATTGAGCTAGAACGCACCCATCTTTTATACTGTTACGCTTAGGACAACTATAAAATGTCAATAAAGTTGCTACGCCAACTGTTCAGTATATCCAACGTCCTTGGTATATCCGCCTATCTACGGATAACTATATCCTTATAACTCAGGAAAGTACCATGGGCTCGTCAGGTATTAGAAAACGTAGAAATACAAAAATGTATATGCTTTTGTTAGCCAAGGGCAAATCTTAGTATACTTTATTATCATCTCGTTACGTACGAGTTAATTCTTAGCTTTCAGGCTACGATTTCACATACTTTTCACTCCCCCTGTAATAGCGGTGCTTGCATGCTTGTACAGTCATGATGGAAATTTCCACTACGCAAGACGGATGTCAGTCTGAATGACGCAATCCAGTCTGAATACCAAGACTTGGTCGTTGCGTAGGGATATGGAGTCTTTGTCGGTACGTCTTTGAGGCACATCACATACTGTACAATAGAGCAAAGAAGATAAAATTTTGAAGAAACGCTGTGCCGCGAACAAGGGTCTTAGAATTTACAGTGGCATAAATTAATGCTCCACAAAGCCACAGTAGAAATGGTCAGTACTGTAACGCAACAGCTAAGTTGGATTCTTTTGATGCTGTCTGTAAAATTAAATATTCATATCACTATTAATTTCGGCAATCTATAAGCTTGATGAAACACAAAAGCTCTAACATTGAGGCCTTGAGCCTGACAGCCCTCCTCCCCCCTCTTCATACAATATTCAGTAGTAAGGCCAGAGGAAGTTAATTTTATGGATGACATGTCTGTTTGTTCTAAATCTAATGTGAGCGCGACCCATATCGGTAAATAATACAAGATGCCTAGTCTTTTTCCAAAATAGACACCGTGCACGCTTCAACAAATTGAGGCCACAAAATATGGTATCACAGCCAACATGCCTTTGTTTCCTGTTTTAAGAAGTACACAAAGTAACTCTAACCTAGCACATGTAGTACTATCACTACAACTTCATTCAAGGCTACTAACGTTATATAAGTGACTGCAACTAGCGTGTATAGTATTAGCTTCTTGTCGTGTGGACCATCGCAGGAGGGGCCACAATTTTTTTGCGTATTGTATGTTCGAAATAAGTCGGAAATCAGTGTGCCTTAATGATATCCAAACAGTTTACCTGTTATGGCCCGTAAAGGAGTGGAATTTTCCATCACCTGGTCACCTGTAATGACCCGACAAGTCACGCCATATCAACTTCCGAATAAACCTTTTGTTATTCAAATGTTGTTATAACCGTGCCTAATCTTTGTTGTTACACTTGAGAACCTTCCCTAATCTCTGCAGGCTTCGCAGAATTGTCTGTAAATGTAACCTGGCAACCATTTTGAAAGGCCGACTTACGAGGTCTTGACCCAGTCCTACTCTAGCCTTGTAAAAGTCTTAAACGGGTCATCTCTCCACCCGGCCTTTCTGATTACTGCCGGTCCGTCCTACTGACCGAGCGAAGTACTAGTAATAGAAAACAACCCCGTATACTAGTATACATTCCCCAGGGTTGGCACGGTGAACTAGGTGGGCGGGCAGCACGCCAGCGCCGTCAGAGATACCGGGAAGCTCACTATGGGATAACAGCCTAGATTTTGTCATGGGGAAAGAGTCGGGTTTATTTAGTTTTGACGCGTACTGGAGAATGTGGCGCTTTGTACAACTGAATACATTCTTAAGCCTACCGACATCCCTAGTAAGTTGAAGGGGATTTACAACTGATTGAAAAAACTCAGTTGGTCTGTTCTGTCGCGCTAAGGAAAACAAGTTTACCACACGGTTGCATCATCTTTTCCTGTACTGTCAAGCCCTGGGCTTCTTTGCTTGATACAAATACAAAATGCACTCAGCAACACGTGGTACCGAGCTAGCCTCTACCAGGCTCTACAAATCGGCCAGAGGAGTCAGTACACGCACGGAGCCTGTGCGAGGTTGCCGTGTTCGAACTGTACAAATTAATCCCCATTATTTGTAAAAAGGAACTAGCTCAGCGCTGACGATCATTTATGTCATAAATCGACCCGCGCTGAGTGGGGCGTGGCCTGGCGTGTGACAGACGCCGGCTGCCGGTGTCTGGAACTGGAACAAAGGTCAAACTAGGAGAGACTAGTAGTAGTAGGGAGAGACAGCAAAACGCGACAAAAATATTTCCCAATATGATGCTTCTGATGGTGTTTTTTTTTTATCTTAAATAAAATAAAAGCTTTTGTCATTGTTGACAAATGTCCTTGTGGAGGGTGGTCAAACTTGACTTTTTGTGCATTTTTGAGGCAAGAGCGACTCATTTTGGAGGCAATGACAAGCCCAACACGGCATCCCCTGTCCTTCCAGCTAGGTCCTTACAGTTACTCTCCAGGCAGAGGTTGGTGGGGAAATGGTGTCTTTTTCCTTTCATCCGTTTTTTTTATCTCCAAGCAGATGGTGGGTGATTTGAAATCGCCACGTTGTCCTTATATCCAAGGAAATTTGCAGGTGGCGCGACAGCCTACCAGTATTAAGCCAAAATGGAACCCAAGCTGCACCCTTCGGATACTGTCATGCCACCGCGGCAAATCTGCTAGGGGATTAACGTTCTCCTATCTTCTCTTTTCTATCTCTTTAGTAGTTTGACACAGCAAATGTCAGTTCGAAAAACGTAACGATTTAACCCCCCCCCCCCCCCCCCCCCCCCACACACACACACATCTTGAATATTAGGAGTGCATGTGAAAATCCCCATATTTCGCAGCGAAATTTGTACTGCTTTCCTGAATTTAGCGTAATATGTAGGCGGTCCTATCAAAGGGCTTTTATCAACGTTGATAAAAGCTCCTTGGTCCTACTGATTCTAGCTTGCGTCGTTGGACTCTGCTACCAGCTAGGGCAAAGGTTATCCTCATCATCTTCATCGTCGTCGCTTCGCAGCGCTGGCACTGAGACGGGCCGTCATTGCCTTCCATTGTCGTTTGTCTGTTGCTGTACGCTGAGCCCCCTCCCAGCTACAGCCCATCTCGCTTAGTCAGCCCAACTGTTACTATTAGCAAAGGTTACAGGTAGGGCAAAGGTGACATGTATTGTTCTGTCTTGTGGTGTCGGTGCCTTTACAGCTATAGATATGAGCTCGATAACACCTGTCATTCAGCACGCTAGCGGTATCAGTAACACTTGACTGATTTTGTGTGCTTAGTGTCAATAAGCGGACTTTTTATATGTAATCTGTATCATGCGCTTATATGTCTATGTCTGCTTATGTATATATCTATATTTACCTTTTATTGTTACCAAGAAGAGTCGCCTCATTAAGCTTAGGGCTTGGTATCTCAATAAAGGGGGCCCTTTGGGGGGTCCCTACAACGCTCTGCGCTATTCCCGAAGGCCGGCTACGTAATACGCTAAATTCTGGCTGCTTCATTACGCTCTACGCTAGATTACGTAGTTCCTAAACGCATTATGCTAATCTTAACCGTATTTTGGCTGAATTTCGCCGACGGCAGAATACGTGAAGAGGAGATCTAAACACTAATCAAAACTGACAATTCCATCAATAAGATTCAATCCTTACTTAGAAGATATAAAAGCACCCGTCTTGCTGGCCAGAGATGGGGCAGCAAACATATGTTGACGTAATTTTCAGCACAGCTCTTTAGCGCTTTATGACCACCAATTCATAAGAATTACGTTTTACGGTAAATCCGGTTGGCTTCTTCGTACGTTAGATTAAAGGGGCCAATATTCGCTCGACGCAAATTGCGCCGATTATGCTCTACGATGAATTCGAGTGGTCCCGCTACGAAATACCAAGAAGCTCGAGCTTGACGAAAGCTCCTTGGAAATACGCGTACGATTGCGGATCTACAGAAAAGGGCATCGGGGCCTCCAATAGATTCAACTCTGCAGCACTCTCAACTCCCAGTGCCCCGAGGTTATATATAATATAGGTAGGGCCCAAATGTGCATGTATTGTCCTGTCTTGTGTCGGTCCATGTGCCTTTAGATGTGAGATCGATAACATCTGTCGTCTGACGTTATTAATGCTTAGTTGCAATTGTCGGACATTTTGAAGTCAGCGCAATGAGTCCCATGTATGTAGCACGTGTTAGTCAGTGTGACCCAATATACCATACAATGACAATATCTCTCTGCAGAGCACGAGTCAGCTTGTGTGATCCTGTCACAGTTTCGTTCGCAATCTCTCAGACCTTACCCCCTCCCGAAACCTGAGATCAAGTGCTAGAGGTCAAGGATTTAGGCAGACTTAACGAGTGCTTTCCACTCAACAGTTATTGACTCCGTGTGCGGAGTAGTCTTTGTTTGCGGTCCCTGTGTTTGGTTTAGTTGGTGTGCGCACTATTTGAATACAATGTAAGTTGAGTGGAAGCGGGAAGTCACTGAGTGGGAAGTGACCACAAAGGTCAAAACCTGAGTTGTGGAAGATGGAAGGTCAGGCCAAGGAGATTAAAATCAACAGGTGTGTTATTTGCTGACTGCGTGTTTAGGTTCGTGTGTGTTTGTAGTTTTCTGAATACACAGTCGGTACCAATACTAGTACTTGCAGGAAGTCAGTGAGTAAGAAGGTGAAAGCAAAGGTCAGACTTTCCTAAAGAGCAGTTTATAATATTAGGTCATGTGGTCAATGGAAAAGACATCCTAGAAAAAATAGCCACTTTGCCCAATAAGTCTTACTCTTAACAAAATGTGTTGTGCTCAAGTGCTGAGATTTAGACGAAGAAAACACGACATTGGTCGTATGAACGCTTCCACAGAGTGTAATACGCATGTGCTGTCGATGGGAATCCTGGCTGGATATGTCAAAGGTGAAGGCCTTCAGACCATTGTGTGAGACTTTTGTAACAATGTTTGGAACTTAATGACGCCCACAAAATGGCGGAATGATTACGTCCTGGCATGCAGGTGCCTTACCCTTTGACATATTACAGTGGAAGCCGCTTAATTGCACCCCCATTCGCCAGTGCATTTCGTGCAATTATCCAAAAGGTGCACAAAAGCGAAGTTATTAAAGAAAGCACCACTACGGCATTTTTTTTTTATTTCGTGCAATCAACAGAAGTGTGCGATTATCCGTTGTGCAATTAACTGGCTTGTACTGTAACTAGAATTCCTGTAGCCCGCACATGCATAGTAAACTCTGTGAAATAGCTTAATTCGTCGCCCGTCTGAACGATGCAGTGTTACTGTGAACTACGTGTTGGGATGTGTTCGGTGGCCTCCAAGGCTGCCCAGGGATATCCTTTTGACTTACGTATGTTTATTTGTGCACCCAGGTACCTACCTAAGCACCATGCCTGTCGTCAATTACCATGGCAACATCCGCGACGTGCAACGTCCTGGGATTTCTCTGACGGAATCACAGAACTTCTACAAGACCTGGGCAGCTGATTATGACAAGGTGAAATACAGTTGGATTGATGATGAGAAATGACCACTATTGTTAAGAGAAATAAATATTTAGTCAGGCAATCTCTAATCTGTTCATCGCGTTGAGAAAAAGGAAAATGAATCGTATAAATTTAATTACATACCGTACAAAAATATCCAACAAGGCGGCCACTAATTTAATGTCATAACCACGTGACTTTTAACACCTGTTCATAAGTGCACAAGAAATGTCAACGTGTACACAAACCTTGATATTTTGTAGAAAGGACTGTGTTTGTCGATTGTCGTACTTTAATCGTAACACTCACATTAATCTTCTAGGACACCACCGACTCGAACTACAATGGTCCCGCGGCAACAGCCAACCTTGTTCTGAAGCTGTTTGAAGGCAAGACTGACGGTGTGCGTATCCTGGATGTGGCCGCTGGTACCGGCATGTCGGGAGAGGCGGTTAGTATTTCCGTTTTTTCAGACCTTTTTCCACAGTCCTTAAATTTGATAGAGCGTCCTCCTTCCGTCATTAGCCATGCCCATGCCATGTGGAACGCCAGCTGTGCACCGTTGAAAATTACTATGTTTACTAGTATACCAATTTGTGAAGTCACCCCAAAATCGATCCCCAATGTCTGGATTTTTGCCATCGACAAATATAAAAACGGCACGGAAAACATTACCTTAATAAGCTTCTTCGCAAAGATAAAGACTTGTACTAAGTTGTAGAAAAGAAATGATCGGTTTAATACGGTGGAAGCTAGCCATCCAACATCGGAGTTTCGACAACTCATCACGCCGTGCATAACCATTTAACATTGTCCTCCTTTCCTTCACAGCTTTACAAGGTTGGGTTCCGTTCCATGGACGCCCTTGAGCCCAGTGAGGACATGCTTCTGCTGGCGAAAGAGAAAAACGTCTACGGCCGTCTGATCCAAGACTTCCTAGGTACAAATCGCCTGGATATTGTGGATGGTGAGTTGACGGTAAAAACCGCGTCGTGTGCTGTAGCAAATTGTGCTTATTCCGATACTTTTCCGGTACCTAGTGACGCTTACTTTTGTTCCTCATTGACGAACTCGAGAATACCGATACAGTATACTACTCTTTATTATCACAGGAGAATACGATGCCACGGTGATGGTTGGTGGGATGGTCGAGGGCCATGTAAAATGCGACTGTCTGGAAGAGCTCATCAGGGTGGTGAAACCAGGTGGGTAGGCGGCCTTTCCTGATCATGACCCATATTCATCTGCCGTTTTCTAAGCTCTTGGTATGGAGGTAGTGTAAACAATTGTGTTCTTCTGTTGCAGGGGGATTTGTGGTGATCTGTATGCGGGAGGTGAATCTGCGGAAAGTGCCGGAGTACCATAAACTGGAACCCCGCATGGCGGCGCTGAAGAGTAAAGGATGCTGGGAACCCGTGTCACGTGTCGTTTTCTCCAACTACTGCGAGGGGGAAGAAGGAATCATCTTTGTGTATCGCGTGTGCTGATTGGAGCAAAAATAACGGCATATACGTTCGCAACGTGTGACCTATATAATGGCTTTCTGTTTGCTAACTAGCCTCCTATATTG
>NC_049981.1:14854713-14863989 GCF_000003815.2 Branchiostoma floridae | reverse complement strand
ACTTGCACAAATGTGTGGCCCAAGGGCTTCGAAGTGGAGATGGGCGCCACCCTACGCATCTTAGATGTATGGGCAAACTTTAGACCAGAAAACAACTTCTCGCAACCTCAAAATACAGCGTGGTGCGACATGAGAAGCGTGAACAAAGTGGCTACATCTATTCAACAAACAGTAACGTTAAACCATATGAAACAGAAAACGACTCAGAACTCATTGAAATCTGGCGTGAAACGGTGATACGATACGATATGACATATATGAAATGATATGATTAACACATCGCAGTAGTGATTCACTAAATATACGCTATTTTGTCTGTACACTACGCGTAACTTGTCGGCTACAAGAACTCTGACACCGTGATGTCAGGAATGCTCGACTCCTCCACAGTGCGGGGCGTCTCGTCTGTTGGTCCGTCAAGCTGAGAAAACACACACACACATCACACTTTGCTCGAAAGAGTTTTGAGATGAATCGTACTTCTATCAAGACATTATTATGAATCTGAAAGCGATTAGTAATTAGAACGGTAGCATTGTAACTAAGTTATACGAGTTCAAATAGTGTCGAACAGTAAAATTCGTAAAAGGAAACAGACATCATAGTGTAAAATGACACATGTGAAGAGCCAATCTTCCCATCTGGTCTGAACGTTTATCTTGTTACAGTTGCTCTACAATTGTCCTTCTTTTGTAGATATAGAGCACACATACACACACATGGTCTCTCATTTTATAAAAAGGATGAACTCACTGTCACACTCTGCACAACGTTTGGTTTGGAGTCCTGCGCCTCATTGGTTGGTTCTGTCACGTGGTTCTTCTCTTCCTCTACGTTGTTAACTTGTACAGCATTGTGGCCATTCATGTCGAGTGGCATTCTGGGGAAAGTAATTTACCGGTAGTCAATAGAACTCCCATGTATATTGAAAGAAGAGGAAATGTATTTATGACAAAAGGAAAATTTGTTTTCCCACCTGTCTGCTGCCTCTAAGTTTGTGAAATTTCCTGCAGTGAACAAAAATAAACTTTCACTGTCACTGGGAAGCGGATGATCTCCACATATTCTTAACCTATTCATTGGTGACATTGCGTACAACTGTGATGGGTACATGAACTAAGGTGGCGCTTCTACGACTACTACATGTACTTAGCTTCTCGCCAAAGTCTAAAATTAATTCTTCGTACTTTTTACACCAGCTCTTATCATAATGACCGATCTTAATGTATGTGGCAAGTTGCACGTGTCCGATTGTTTTTTATCACATTTGTCATCACTTTGACACTTGCAATTAAGACTTCAGTCACATTTTTCTCATATTTTTGCACGCACTCACATCAGTGTAGCCCTTAGCTGATTTTTTTTTCAAATTCAAACGGTCCTCTCTACTCACTAATAGATCATCTGCAAGGAAAGTTCACCGCTTGTTCGTGGCCGCCGGTCCGATGACTTGCCCGTAGTCGATGCTATGACAACCAAGATAAGGAGGACGATCAGCGCCCCGGACACTCCTCCGCCAATCAGCGACCACGATACATACCTCATGGTTTGCTGTTGTGGGTCTGGAGTAAATATTGAGACAATAAGCGGGTTCATGGTTCCAATGGTACCCACGCGAGGTCAAAGGTGAGGGCCCATAATTTGTAAACAGTTCTTGTTTTGTTTATGTCTTAGGGGCCTTCAACTTTAAAATATTACCCGCAGTGCACCATATTGCGCATGCGCCGTTGGAACAAAGCACTAGCAATGGATTGAAAATCAAATCAAACTTCATTGTTCAACAATCGAGCATGGGACAGTATGACAGACTGATCTCATACATTCAAAAGAAATAATATAGTCAACAGCACTCTTATTTCCACCCACCGTAAAAGCCGACCCGTAGGGTGATTGACGTAGATCGTCTCCTGATTGGTTCAGGGCCCCATGACGTACACGTCATCACGTCCATGTCGTCATCCTCCGTCAGCTGGACCAGCAGCTCGGACACCGAGGTGACGTCATCACCGGTGCTGTTGTCATGGTAACTGACGACGTCAACCACCTCCTTGCCCTAAGACCCATAGATGAAATACTAAGCACTTCTCTTTATTTGATATGGTCTCCAAACTGTCAACAATATACTATGATGGGTGTCCATGTACCTGCGTTCTCAGTGCGTTCTCGTAGTACTACCTAGGGCACTTAGCATGCTACTCGGGGTACTCCCTTTCCCTATGTCTTAATATCATTAACTTCTTAACTAACCTGCCTGTACCACGTTAGGTTAGCGGGAGGTGTACCACCACTGCTGCTACAGATCAAGGTCAGGTTCATCCCCGGAGGTACCATGCCATCTGGGTCGACATTGTCACGGTCAAGCCTGCCGGTTATGACGGGCGCTTCTGGCTGGGCTGCACAGTCAAGACATGCGCAGAACATTCGTTTTCCATGAGATACTCCAAACGGAGAGTTGGAAGAAGCTATACCTGGTTAGGCTGTGACAAAACTAAATGGGAACAATAGAATGCTACACATGCATTCCCAGGTAGATACTCACATGCGTTTTCCACATTTGTGTTAAGGTAAAAGTTTATTTGTGCACTTTATAGTGTCAATCACAATGACAGGTATTCTCCTAAACTTAACTTATCATAAGACAATACTACGCAAAGGTTGGACCTTTCGAAGACAATAAGTGACTATATCTTGAACATGACTACGGCCTTGCAAATTTTCTTGGTAAAATCATTCCGCCCTGAGGTGATGCCATAAAGCAGTCTTACCGTAAACGTAGAGATGCACTTCTGCTACACCCTGCCTGTTAGTGGGCGACAGTGTGACAGTGCACTGGTAGTGCCCTTCGTCTTCCAGTCTGGTGTTGTCTACCTGCAGGTTGATATCGTCTGTCAACGTCAACCGGCTGGCAAAGGGACCCCAAGGTTCTACAAAAGTCACATCGTTCTGAAGCGCCACCTAGAGGCAAAAGAAGGACGTTTCACATTTAGCTATTCTCCAAGCAGAGGTTGAGTCGCGGAGATATAGTAGTAGTCGGGAATTTTAGCGGCGCGTTCCTCTCATTGGGCGGTTCAATAACGCCCCCTGACGGTACTGTAAATAAATGCATGAACTAAGTTACATCCAATTGTCAAACCTGCGCTCGGTCATACAATTTGCGAGAACAAAAAAGGTATGACGTAAAACGCACAAAACGTCAAAAATTATTCCTGGGTGGCATAACTTCTGTATATTTTATTGAATTGTACCTTGGGACCGTACGGCATTTAGCGAGGGGGGAGGGCCGGTCGCCAGGGGGGGGAGGGCCAAGCAAAAATATATTTTGCCAGGGGGAGGGCCTAGCAAATTTTTTTTTTACTTGGGGGGAGGGCCAAGCAAAAAAAAAATAGCTTGGTCTGCCAGCAAAATATGTCCCTTAAAATCCAAGAAACGGCGTTTCAGAGGGTCAAGATTTCAAAATTTTCCTGGACCTCTGCAAGGGATCGCCCGAGGTTGGCGCTCGGGATACAGTGAAAATGCGAAAAGGAGGGGGCGGGGCTTATACATGACGCCCTCGGAAACCTTCTTCACGTACAGAAATGTTATTAAACTCTAGATTAGTCTGCCAGCAAAATTTACCCCAGCAAAATATATGTAAATTGAAAATAGTTTCCGTCAAGCCGCTCAGGCCCGCGAGCTTGCAATACGTAAATTTAGGGAGCGCCCAGGGCTCAAATCGACGTGGCGCAAATCTACTAGAAATCCAGGTACAAATGCTTTTTAGGTGTTGTTTTAATATCAAAACAATGAAATAGCTTCTATAAAGCAAATATGTAACGGTTATGCCTCTATGAAGCAGATATTTATCCCTCTATTAAGCAGATATTTTGAGCCATTCTGTTTTCCTTTTTTTTACTAGGGATGAGAGATCTGCTTCTCGATGAAAATCATGAAAAAGTATGACGCAAAGCACATTTCCAAATGCGGGAGCGCAGTGTTTTATTGGCGTCTTGAATATTTCTTTTCAAAGTTGATAGGAGGGGGGAGGGCCAAGCAAAAATATTTTGTCTTGGGGGGAGGGCCTAGCAAAAAAAAATTTACCTGGGGGGAGGGCCATGCAAAAATTTTTTGACCCGACCCTCTGGCGACCGGCCCTCCCCCCTCACTAAACGCCGTACGGTCCCCCTCTCGTTTCGGCAAACAGTTCAACCGGCCTCGGTTTCCAAATATGGTTAGATTTTGGCGACGCCTGATGGGCGAGCCTAATAGTATAGTGTGGGACCGTTCGAGAAAAATTCTAAGAACTGTATAGGTATGTCAGGTATGCCAAAGTCCGCGCATGAGTATTTGCATCATGCCGGACTGAACCACTGCCTCCACGGGTAAGCTTTATGTGCGCGGCGTCCCCCGAACGTGTCTGTGCGAGTGCTCTCGATCGAGTCCCCGTTTTCAGCCTTTTTAGGCTGTTTACAGGGCGAGTTTAGGTCTGAAGTTTCCAGAATCGGTTAGCTGGGTGCCCCAGGATCATTTCGGTGTGTTTTTGTGCATCAACGTTGTGTTTTGGAGGAGTTACGAGTGTTTTTTTAAACATCGTACCCTCCTCGGCAAGCATACGGGTCTGCCGGCCCCTGCACTCCGCCAAACGAGGGTAGGGACTTACGGGCAATCTTTGCGGCTCGATTCCTCCTCTCCCCAAGAGAGGAGTATCCCCAGACTTTGTAGGTAAGTCAAGCAGGTTTGCCTCACAATTCCTGCTTGATTTCGTTTCGATCAGCCTTGTTTTTCTGTTGTTTGGGGCAGATTTAGTACCCTTACCCCCCCGTCGTAAGCGACGGGACTGAAAGTGGTACGGTCCAAACGTTCTGTTTACGTCTAGTGATCCAGACAGACAAAGAAATCTCCAAACCCCCCTCATAACTCGGGTTTGGTTCATCATACCCGGGTGAAATTTAAGTGGTTTGTTGTGCTAATTTTTTGCTACTAGTGCTGTGATTTTGGGGTGCGTACCTTGTTTTCTAAGGTACTTAGCGACCATCACCCCAAAAAGGGAGGTTTTTGAACCGTCCCCTCACAGACAGTGTAACTGGATCACACCGCTATTTTTAGAGGAGGCCACATATCGAGGGTCTTTTAGGGGTTCCCGGGAGCGTTTCCGGGACTCCAAAGGGGGTTTCTGGATACCTTAAAACCCTTTTTCTCTCTGTAAAGCGTGCTACAGAGCTACGGATGATGCCGCAGGTCACCCCCTCCACGTACACGAAAAGGAGGACTGTTGGTATCACCTTCCTGGAGAACCAGGAAAAAAAAAACATAAGGTGTATATTATGAGGGACTGCGCTGGCGTCCAAAATAAGGGAAGGGGATGGGCCGAAGTGGTGTTTTAGACCACCAGCGCACTGAACAGGGTGGCTCCAGCCCTCGCAGCCGACAGAACCATCGATGTCGAGCTGTATGGGAATGGAGTCACCCTGGTTACGGTTATGGGTGCCTCGCTGGAGCTGGATGATAATTACATTCGATACCAGCTCAGGGAGTACGGGACGATAAGGATGGCAGATTTCTGACGTATGCCAGTAGGGGGTTCCCGAATCTGAAAACGGGAACCCGGCAGTATAAGATGATGCTGTCAAAACATATACCCAATTCCATCAGGGTCGGTGGAGACAATGTCTCCATTAAATAAATAAATCCCGAATCTGAAAACGGGAACCCGGCAGTATAAGATGATGCTGTCAAAACATAGATAAATAAATAAATAAATGAATAAATGAATGAATAGATAAATAAATTAATTAATTGATTAATTAATAAATTCTGGGTTAGTTCGTGGCCTGTGCCCAGGAGTTTGAAACGTTTGGTGGCCTTCTTCATCCTTGATATCTTTGTTTCAAAAATGCAAACCGATGTGTGAAACAAGCATTGTTTGAGCTTAAATGATGTATAACGTGCGTGGGGTTGTGAGATAGCGCTGTGATAGTTACCTTCGCCAAGAACGTTATATTTTGGGTAGCGTTTGTATGTGCATGTGTGTGTAAAAGACCACCATAACTCGAGAACGCCTGGATGGATTGTATTGATATTTGGTATGTGGGTAGGTCTTGTTGAGACCTGGAAACAATTAGATTTTGGGTCCCCTAGCGGTACAGCAGAACTTCCTGGTTTGATATCACGAGTTTTGGACATGTTGCGGCGATGAATTTTATGTGGTAGACAGCTCTTCAAGCCGTGAGTACTAATAATATATGTGGTATAAATTGAGCTCCCTAGCGGCTTGTATTGGAACTGTAGGACAGGTTTAGTATCAGACTTTGAAAGGGAATAACTCAAGAAGGGGTTGACGGATTGTTATGATTTTTGGTATGTGGATAGGTTACGTGATGCTTCATTTATTTACTTATAAATAGTGCATATTGAAAGCTAATTTGCATAATTAATTGGGAAATTGTCTAAACATGCTCAATTCAATTATAGGACCATCGCAACATGTGACATTTGTAACTGAGTAAGAGAATATTGATATTTGATAGTTATATATCATGCAAAATAAAGACCTAATTTGCATAATTGATGAGAAAATGCTTTAATGTCATTGTGGTAAGCTAGAGAAGATGATCAACTGATATGATTTATGTAAATGAGGGTCTGTTTTGTAAAATCGATGAGAAGCATTTACATTATTATTTCACCCTCAACTCACAAGAGAACACCTTTTGACAGCAATGCTCTCTGAACATTAATCGCCAGGCGAATGGAATACAACTATTAAAACCCATTAATAACAACAATCTCTAGTACTTAGGCCACACCAATTTAATTTCTTGGTTCACGGATTCGCTCGCTCCTATTTTTTGGAAAAAAAAATAAAAATAAAAATTACCACTCAGCAAATTTTCACCATTAATGAAACCATTCACCAACTTTCTGGTGTAGCAAATTGGCCTTTATATTATAAGCTCCTTAAAGTGTGGGTACAGGTGCTGTTACTGTACAATAGTGTTTTTGTACTTTTTTCAAGCTGAAAAAATTTTTTCTTTATGTTTTGGATTAGCCGTTACCTTTACCCCACCCATTTTACAATTTTTATTTTTATTTTTATTTCGCCCTCTCGCTCCATATTTTTTATTAAAAAATCCGTGAACCAAGAAATTAAATTGGTGTGGCCTTATAAACAATAAAACCGTCGCCATGGCAATAATTTTCATTGCCACACTTTTTGAAACTGTCAACCTCTCCATTATTTTCCAAACTCCTCGTGAAACCATCTTACCACGTGTTGCCTCACCTGTGTGATGATATTGCTTCCTTTGGTCCACATGATGAGAGAGACATTACCGGCCCCGCCGTCATGGTCGCACGGGAGAACAGCCTGTCTCCCCACGAGGGTCGCCACCACGCGTTCCGCCGTGTCCTGGGCTTCTACAGGCGCTAAGGGAAGCGAACCCGTGTTCAACAGAGAGCACAGATATCGCGTTTAATTATTCGCTGCGTTCATGTGTACATAAGCTGACATTATAAACATCCGCAATCGAGTCTTTGGAAAATGTGAAGTAAGAAGGTTCAGCGAAAGGTTTATGTTGGCAAAATCAATCTTTTTATTCAATTTTACAGACTGAAAAAGACCCACCGTCAAATCTACCCGTTTTTAGATCAATAGTAGCACCTTCGGCTGAAATATGCCGCAAACCAATGCAGGCATTCGGAATGCTTCAATTTTGTTAGCTATTTTGGCTGTAAACATTTAATTCCCATCCGCAACCCTCAAGTCCGGTATTGAAGAGGGCGCCGAGTTGCAGGCTGGTCTTGTTAAGAGCTCTTGTCGTGTAAATGACTTGTTTTGAGTGTGCCACTTAAAATGTTTTCCCCATCATTGTTAGGAATCGCCATTGGGTGAACAGGGATTGGTAAAAACGTACACTTTGTATATGCAGAGTTTACTATTTTTCTTAGTTCCTTCCTTTTATCGTTTCGTAGCTCCATCTGAGTTTAGCTTCTTGTGCAAAGCTCAGAATTCAGATTGATTCTATTGGAGAAATCGTTTCAGAAATGATCAACAATATTAATGTGCGGCAAGTAGCCCCTCAAAACACTTAAAGCTTCGCCGAGGGAGTGGTTGAAGAAAATCATTTGGTATTTCACGAAAATATATAATTTCACTCAACAAGAGAAAATGCTTATATTTGTGTATATATTTCTACATTCCTTTTTCTGTCAAAGATCAGTTATATGCTTTGAAAGACAGAAACTTAAATTCAAAACATTATGAATTTCAAATATATTGCATGGCATAATACTGTTTAGCTTTCCCAAAATTAAACGATACCTCCGTCTTTTTATAGGAATGCATATGAACGTTAGCCTCCCTTACAGACCTTCAGAAGCAGAGGATGTTTCTTTTTTGAGGGAGCGCTAATTTGGGATTTTTAGCCTTCTAACAAATTTTCTAATCATGCCTGGGATATCTGGACCTAGCCGTTACGACTGATTCACTGAATTTACAGAAATGGCTACTTTGATTACATTGAATGTTGTTGTTTAAACAATGAAAACAATGGCATAAACAAACAAAACAACTTTAAATCTCTTCATTGCCTTCAGAAACATGACCGCATCACTCAAGCATAGGAGGGAGCAAACACTGGCCTTTTCACTGGCCTTAACCACAAATCCACACAATTCTTGTTTACAAACTGATAGAAAATACAAATAACTACTAAGAAAGCTTACCTGTAGCGAGCACTAAGATCAACAGATAGGCGCACCAAGAAAATGGAAGAAATTGCGATGTTGGGCGCTCCATTAGAAGTCGTTCGTGGCTTCAGGACGTAGTGTATCCACCTCACAGTAGATTTGGGTGTGGTCTCGTTGGGTGTGTCATATCAAGGCGGTAACATCATACACGATGTGCAACCGGATGTATCACTATCGAGTATCCCTTAATAAAAACAACAAATTCACCAAAGCGATTAAAAATGTATGTGGCTAATGTGTGAAAGAAAAAAAAAATTGCGTCCGACTATTTGTGTACAATCTAGGACAATACTGCGTTTGGCGAGAAGTGTCACGTGACTACTTGAGTGAGTGACCTAGGCAGAGACAGTCTGCCCTTCAAGTACGTCTCCATGGCAACGGTTTCCAAACAAAAGCTTGATCTTTAAATGGGGTTACGGTATGGTACGTGTACGGGGTTTGAGAACAAAGAGGGAGGGGGAGAAGATAGACGACAACTTTAATATCCTAATAGATAATGCATCAGAGCAGATATTGGTATACGGAAGTTATATACTAGTACGTGCAAGTTGG